>NC_041392.1:711558372-711670663 GCF_002162155.2 Triticum dicoccoides
CCAGAACCCTTCCCCACCGACGCCTTGCCAAGCCCGACGCCTCCCGTCGTCATCATCGGCACCAGGCGCCGCCTCGCGTGCGCTGCCCCGCCGCCGAGCTCCGTCGCCGGATCTGCACCAGCCCGCCGCCCGTCTCCGGCTCACCTCCCCTCTCGCTCCTCTTCCCCGACCCGATCTGGATCGGGAAGGGGCAACGAGCCCGATGCCGCCCTGCCTCTGAAGCCGCTAGACCTCGCCGCCACCCCGCCCCGAAGTCACCCCGCCTCCCTGACGCCGCGTCGCCGGACCGCCCGTCTTCGTCCTCCTCCACGACCGGCCTCCTCACGCCTCGTCGCCCCCTCTCCCCATCAACGCTGGTGAGGCCCCGGGCCTCTCCCCTTCTCTGCCTCGCCTCTCGCTCGCGGTCACCACACGTTAGACCGCCCACGCGTGCGCCTGCGGTGAGCACGCGCTCACCGCGCCCTCTGCGCCGTCCTCGCCGTCCGCCGCATCTGCCGTGGCCCGCTCCCTTCCATGGCCGGCGTCGTGCCCCGCCATGGCTGCCGGCAAGGCACCGCCCGGGTCCAGGCGACCCGGCGCCCGCAACCGCGCCCGTTCGGGCGACAACCATCGCCCCGGCGCCCAAAACCCGTTAAGGCCCCCTGAGCCTATGACAGGGGGGCCCACGACCAGAACGTTTTTTTTAACAAAGAAAAATAAATAATAAATATGATAATTAAAATGTTAATTAATTAATTAGAGAATTAATTAAATCGGATTAGATTAACCTAATCATTTAGCTAAAGCTAATTAGCCCTATTTAATTACTATGAGCCTATGACATATGGGCCCCATGCCCCCCAAAAAAAAGGAATTATAATAATTAATTAATTTAATTAATTCTGTTTAGTTAACCTAAACCTAATTAGGCTAATTAATTCTGATAATGAGATAGCAGTCAATGACCGACGGGCCCCACCCACCAGTTGACTGGTCAACGGTCAGAGTTGACCGCTGACATCATGCTGACATCATGCTGATGTCATAATTGTATTTCCTAAATTAATTAATTCTGTTAGTCCTAAAAATGATTTAAATCTTTAATAATTAATATAAAATAAACCGTAATTCGGATGAAAAAACTTTGTACATGGAAGTTGCTCAGAACGACGAGACGAATCCGGATACGCAACCCATTCATCCGCCACGCATCCCTAGCATACCAAACACGCAACTTTCCCCCTCCAGTTCATCTGTCTGAAAACGCGAAACACCGGGAATGCTTTCCCGGATGTTTTCCCCCTTCGCCTGTATTACCTATCCCTGCGTTAGATCACCTCTAACACCGCGTATTGCCATGTTACGCTTAGTGATGCTTTGATTGCTCTATTATTTATTGTGTTTCCCCGTTACTTCTTTCCGGTAGACCCCGAGACTGCCGGTGACCCCAGTTCGACTACGGTGTTGACGACCCTTACTTCTTGCCAGAGCAACCAGGCAAGCCCCCCCCCTTGATCACCAGATATCACCTATTCTCCTCTATACTGCTTGCATTAGAGTAGTGTAGCATGTTACTGCTTTCCATTAATCCTATTCTGATGCATAGCCTGTCATTGTTGCTACAGTCATTGATACCTTACCCGCAATCCTAGATGCTTAGTATAGTATGCTAGTTTATCATTATTGGCCCTACATTCTTGTCAGTCTGCCTTGCTATACTATTGGGCCGTGATCACTCGGGAGGTGATCACGGGTATATACTATACATACATACATACTATACAGATGGTGTCTAAAGTCGGGTCAGCTCGATGAGTACCCGCAAGTGATTCTGATGAGGGGGCTGAAAGGACAGGTGGCTCCATCCCGGTAGAGGTGGGCCTGGGTTCTCGACGGCCCCCGACTGTTACTTTGTGGCGGAGCGACAGGGCAGGTTGAGACCGCCTAGGAGAGAGGTGGGCCTGGCCCTGTTCGGCGTTCGCGGATACTTAACACGCTTAACGAGATCTTGGTATTTGATCTGAGTTGGCTACGAGCCTATACGCACTAACCATCTACGCGGGAGTAGTTATGGGTATCCCGACGTCGTGGTATCAGCCGAAGCACTTCAGACGTCAGCGACGGAGCGGCGCGCGCCGGATTGGACTGGAACGCCTACTAGGCTAGGTCTGCTTCCGGCCGCCCTCGCAACGTGCAGGTGTGCTATGGGCGATGGGCCCAGACCCCTGTGCGCTTAGGTTTAGACCGGTGTGCTGGCCTCTCAGTTTTGTCTAGGTGGGGCTGCGACGTGTTGATCTTCCGCGGCCGGGCATAACCCAGGAAAGTGTGTCCGGCCAAATGGGATCAAGCGTGTTGGGCTATGTGGTGCACCCCTGCAGGGAAGTTAATCTATTCGAATAGCCGTGATCTTCGGTAACAGGACGACTTGGAGTTGTACCTTGACCTTATGACAACTAGAACCAGATACTTAATAAAACACACCCTTCCAAGTTCCATAGACAACCCGGTGATCGCTTTTCTACAGGGCGACGAGGAGAGGATCGCCGGGTAGGATTATGCTATGCGATGCTACTGGAGATGCTACCTGGATATGCTACTTGGAGATGCTACTTGGAGGACTTCAATCTACTCTCTTCTACATGCTGCAAGACGGAGGCTGCCAGAAGCGTAGTCTTCGACAGGATTAGCTATCCCCCTCTTATTCTGGCATTCTGCAGTTCAGTCCACTGATATGGCCTCCTTACACATATACCCATGCATATGTAGTGTAGTTCCTTGCTTGCGAGTACTTTGGATGAGTACTCACGGTTGCTTTCTCCCCCCTTTTTTCCCCTTTCCTTTCTTTCTGGTTGTCGCAACCAGATGCTGGAGTCCAGGAGCCAGGAGCCAGCGTCGACGACGACTACTACATTGGAGGTGCCTACTACTACGTGCAGGCTGACGACGACGACCAGGAGTAGTTAGGAGGATCCCAGGCAGGAGGCCTGCGCCTCTTTCGATCTGTATCCTAGTTTGTGCTAGCCATCTTATGGCAACTTGTTTAACTTATGTCTGTACTCAGATATTGTTGCTTCCGCTGACTCGTCTATGATCGAGCACTTGTATTCGAGCCCTCGAGGCCCCTGGCTTGTATTATGATGCTTGTATGACTTATTTTATTTGTAGAGTTGTGTTGTGATATCTTCCCGTGAGTCCCTGATCTTGATCGTACACATTTGCGTGCATGATTAGTGTACGATTGAATCGGGGGCGTCACATGCAGCCTGTGGTCTACATCGCCTACTACTCCGCCGTCTTCCGCAACCCCCACCACTTCGGCGAAAAGGTGAGACAAACGGCCCCTCCCCGCTCCCCCGTTCACATGAATCCCAACAACATCATGCGAGTTCTATGCTTGTATACTCTATACTTCAAACTATCATCATGTTCATTGCCAAAAGTATCGGTGAATCCCGTGTTTTCAGATAACTACAAGGTTTCTCCTTGCATGATCAGATGGTGCTCTCTAGATCTAACTTACAGTGCAAGTAGTCCATTTAACACCAAGTCAGAAGAAATAAACTATATTCATCCAGGTGATGCCATTCATTTGCTAAGTGGTTATAAACATTTTTTGGTCTGATGCATTTGCTTCTGAATCATGACATGTGTTGTAGTTTACCTGGTTATGTGCATGTTCATGTAAGGAGAGCAAGGATCCCTATGAGATGCTACTCTATTTTTGCCATTAAATGACACTATTGATCACAATCTTGCTACGGCAGAAACACTATTGATCCGTAGCGTCATAATTTTTTATGGGTTAAATAATAGGGATATTATGTCAAACAATTGAAGCACATTTTATTATTAGTGCAATGCAAATTGATTGTGCAATTTGGGATGTAAGAGCACATTTAGATGGAAGTCATGGTAATAGAATAGGAGTACTAAAAATGTTATGTGTGTTCTATACAGAACGCTTCCCCTTCTATTGCATGTCTTGGTCATATGCAATCATCCACCACATCGGTATAACTAATCCCCGTTTGATAGCACAGTTTTTCTTAGTATTGTAAGAATACTGCAATTTTTTAAAATACCATGGTTTAATTTACCGTGAGCTGCTTGGCAACCACAAAAAACTAAAGTATTTATACTGTGGTATTGTCAAAACCGTGGTATTTTCTCTGCATTAAAAAAAGAACCCCAGACCTCTTTTTTTAAAACAGAGCATGCGAATAAAACGAGCATGTTCGTTATCGCCTTCCTCGCTCCCAAGCCGTTGCTGCCTCCCTGAAGATCGCCAGCCATGGGACAAGCCAAGATAAGGCAATGGAAAGAATAATGGTGTACTTCCTACTGCCACTTGCGGTTCTCCTCTCCTCGCACGCGCCGTGCGTCATGTTGGCCCATGGCCACCTCATGCCCAGATTGCTCATAACATGACCACGCACACTGTTGGCTGCAACACTAACTCACAACGCACTGCTGGATGTGTCTGCGCAAGCCGTTGTGTGGGATCATAGCCACAACGTATGTGTGCCATGCTGCCATGTCACGGCCTTGCTCGCCGCTGCTTGCTGTGCATGCCTTGCTCTAGAGCGTCGCCCCATGCCTCAGCGCACCTTGCTCGCCGCTGCTTGCTATGCATGCCTTGCTCCAGAGTGTCGTCCAATGCCTCAGCGCACCTTGCTCGCTGCTGCTTGATGTGCATGCCTTGCTCCAGAGCGTCGTCCCATGCATCAGCGCACCACCGCTATCGTTCAAGTCACAGCCAAGCCAGAGCGACACCGCGCACTTTTGTGTGACGCCGTTGTGCGCCCGCTATCATTGATGCATAGCATGCGGCCGAGTCTGTTTATGCATGGTCGTTCAGTTTGCAACAACTGGTCAGCTAAGATCGTCCATGTTTGCACCTTTGCTATGAAACGGGTAGCTAGCTAATTTACATTGTTGCAAACATGCACCAGCCAAACACTCTCACAGTATTTCCGATACTACAAAATACTTTGATATGTCAAAATTATGGTTTCTAGTACTTATCGACAAAAATACCGTAGTTTCCAATACTATAGTTTCTGCAGTACTTTGCTGTCAAACACTGCATGCTTTAATCTGTTTTCATGCTGGCCAATTGGAATTTCTCTTCATTTTGTCAAAAAATGGATGTGTAACCTTTTGATTAACCTGTAACATTAAACTTGTCTTGTATCTACTTGATTGGTTTTGCCAAATAATATGAACACACACACTGAACAAAATTTACATGGATTTACAAGATGGGCAATTAATCTTAGTCTCCTTCCTCTTACACTTTTCATATGGTATAGTTCGTAATTAAGTTTAACAGGAATCTTGATTATACTTTGTTGAAGTTCAGGTAGGCATCAGGGCCAGGTAGATTAAAATTGCCACTATTTGCGTAAGTAGCACTGTCAAATGTATTCTAAGGATTTGGCCTTAATCACTAATTATGAAGATTCAGTTTTCATTGTGCCCACTTGACGCTGTCAGCGAGATCCTTTATGCCTTATAATTTAGGTTGTTGTATTCTTTCCTACCACATCCATTGTGTTGCTTTGTTATGCTAAATTAACCACTGGATCGGGAGTATGCTATCAGCAATATCCTTTATGCCTTCTAATTCAGGTTGTGTTATTCTTTCCTACCATGTCCATTGTGTTGTTTAACGATACACGGGAATTAGAGGAAGGATGTTGGTTTGAACTTTAGACTTGTATCCTGTAGCTAGCTTGCATTTTGTTGACATCCTATCTGGTGCTTCTCCTCATCATTCAGATAAGCGAATGAATATTGACATGCCATACACGAAGGCTATCTCCCATAGTTTTGGATCTCGAGTAAATACTTATGCAATATCAGTTTCTTGTTTTCAGAAACTTAAAAGCAGTGGCATACAATATTGTCTCACAGAACAGTACAAGCTCCTGCCTTCTAGAAAGCCAATCATACCTATCTTGTTTGATTTGATGGAGGATTATGAAGGGTGCCAGTTCAAGAGATCATGTGCAAGTGAGTTTTTGATTTTCTTTACTATATTGTTCATATAATTTAACTATTTATTATTATTTTATACATGGACTTATAGCTATGTTGTTTACCTTACGAGCAGTAGTGTCTTAGAACATGTTTATAATTCAAGCAAAACTTGGTGACATGTTTCTAATTCGTGATGGTCTGCAAGCTATGATTTCTGAGCCGATAGAAAGTTTAAATATTTGTTACATTTGGCAGGCCAGAAGGTGGTTTAGAATATTTTTGTTATATTCATTGTATTACTTGCTCTATCTTGAGAATGTAGTTGGTATTGAAGTATTACATATCCATTGTGAATAGTTTTAGACTATTCCATCGAAACATTTTGTCATCATGCAATTTCTATTAAATGTAATGACTTACAATTATGACTCTGATGATATATATCTTCAGAAGATGGTTATATTTGTTTGTTATCTGGCATGTTGAAACACTTAAGAAGTTAATTGTTTGTTTTTCTGGCTCAAATATATTAATGAGAATTCATTACAAAATTAGGCAGTCAACTATGGTCATAACTTAAATAGTTAGGTGTATGCCACACATGCGATGTCCACAATAGACTGTTAGCCTATAATATCTGCAATAACTGTTTGTATTCAGTTCCAACCCACCCAATAGGACTGCTTGATTAGATCTAAAATCAATTGTATTGGCTGATACTATCTCCAATGGTGTTATTTCTTTGGAATTTGATGGTATGCCTGACCAAGCATGATCCTAATCTAATAACTGTTACCCTTTTATAGAATAGAAAGATCCAGAAATTTTCATACCTAGAGGACCTCGCCTGCTTGGTGCTCCTTGATTACAGAAGGTACTCCTCCGAAATATGTCCTCCAAGTCTGGGTATTTTGATCCTTTGGTATATGTGATGGGCGAAGGGAGAGTAAGGAGGGGGATGAGGGATGGCATAGGAGGTTAACATATATAGGTAGGCAATTAAGGGGAAGGCTGGGTAGCAGATATCTTTCCAGTTCTACCATATATATTAATGTATGGTGCAGATATCTTTCCTTTTTTCATCAGACACTGTCAGGACCCCGACTCAATGTCACATCGATCTAGCCGGTAACACCTCATATCACTTTGCGGCCTCACGCACGGTATCCCCACGGTGTCGCCTTACCTTTGCCCGGGACCGTTTGCGCATTTTGGCTCACGTATATGATAGTGTCGCTAGCATCCATATGATAAGGAGCCCGGGCTGACATGGCTAGTCGTAAACCCAAAGCGGCACAGACTTACAGGGACAGGCATCCATGACCCAGCATCGAACGTGTCGGTCATCAGCGAGTGAATCCAGGATGTAGCACTGGGCTAGCAGGACTCCGGTGAACCGGGCTGTAGCGGGCTAACAGGACTCCGGTATTCACCGCGTGACATTTCCCCGAAGGGACAGACACAGGAACGAAGAAGGACACATGCCGGCCAGCCTAAGTGTTCCGGAGCAGTAGCAAGCTACCATGGCTCGGTGGAAACACTAGGAGACATTTCCCCGTAAGAGAGGCTACTAAAGATAAACAACTAGATGGTCAGATCCCACACATACCAAGCATTTCAATAACATACACACAATATGCTCGATATGTGCAAATACAACATGGCATCACAACATGACTCTATGACTCAAGTAATCTATTCAATAGGCTCCGAGGAGCGAGATATTACAAACAGGGGTCTCATGACCCAACACTCAGAGCATACAAGTCAAAGCACAAGCGGAAGCTATCATGTCTGGGTACAGACATCTATAAATGAAAAAGGCTGAGAAGCCTGACTATCGATCAGATCCTGCCGAGGGCACAAGATCGTAGCTGAGGTATCAAGCTAAACGTCGAAGTCCAAGCGGAACTACTAGTGAGACTGAAGTCTCTCTGCAAAAACATAAAATAGGCAAACGTGAGTACAAATGTACCCAGCAAGACTTACATCAGAACTATCTACATATGCATCATTATCAACAAAGGGGATGGTGGGGTTTAACTGCAGCAAGCCAGCTTTGACTCGGTGGCTATCCTGAACTACGACTGCAAGTAACTCTTTTGAAGTGGCGCACACGAGTCCACATATTCACCATATCAATACACCACTATGGATCCGCTCCCGTCTCCCTACGAGAACGCCATCCATAGCACTCACGCTTATCTTGCGTATTTTAGAGTATCCACTTTCACTTGTCTATGAACTATGCAAGGGGTCCAAGTTTCCATATCCGAGGAATCCGGCTATTCGAATAGATGATGTTAACCCTGCAGGGGTGTACTTCTTCACACACGCTTTCGCCACTTATCGCCCTGTACACATCATGTACCTCGGCAACCTTCAAGCGGAAGCCGGGCGAGGGAGTCGGCCACGACCTGACTAACCGAACAAGTCTCTAGTCCAGGTTTATCGCCTATTCGGGTTCCATCCGCAAGGAGATCCGGCCGGGGTGTCGCTTACGGCCCCAAACGATGTGTGCAGGGTTCCCAAGCCCACCAACCGGGTGCCACTTGGTACACCGTGCCACTGTGCCTAGTCTGTCCCAAGCCCACCTGTACCGGGTGCCACTTGGTAGACTACTAACACTGCCTACAAACACCAGAAACTAGTTGCAACTCCTGGACAGAGATCAAGTTGATTAATAAGTCGAGAGGGCTTGGAGCGCCCGGAGCCCAATGTGTGGTAGTAACTGATCGTGGATCACAAACACAGAACTCAGTTCCTGAGGACGGCTGCAATGAGACAACCCACCATGTACTCCTACATGGCCTCTCACCGCTACCTTTACCAAATCGTGTTCACACACTTAGCTCACACACAGTAGGACATGTTCACACGCCTCTGATTCATCCCCGATGAATCAGACCTGACTCAACTCTAAGCAGTAGCAGGCATGACAAACAAGCATGAATGAGTAGGCACAACAGGGCTCAAACAATTCCTACTCATACTAGTGGGTTTCATCTATTTACTGTGGAATGACAGGTCATGCAAAGGATAAAGGGGTTCAGCTACCGCAGCAAGTAACAAATGAATCGTTGTTGTCCTAATGCAGTAAAAGAGAGCAGGAGCGAGAGAGTAGGATTGTATCGGAATGAACAAGGGGGTTTTGCTTGCCTGGCACTTCTGAAGATAGCATTGAGTCTTCATCAGTGTCAACGATCACATCATCGGTATCACGTCTATCGAGAGGGGACAAATACCGGCAACATAGAAGGGAACACAATCAATGCAATGCACAATATGATGCATGATCATGACATGGCAAAATGAATGTGTGTTGGGCTAATGCAACTAAAACCAGATTAAATGGAGTTGGTTTGAATCCAAGATTCAAATCCAAACTCCATATGTGGATATTTAAATGCCATTTAATTGATTTGTGCTAAACAGCAGCTATAAGTTGTTCTAACATGCATGATAATGGTACAGATGGATTCCTTGAATTTTTCTGATAATTTTTCATATATAAATTATTTCATTTGGAGCTACGGTTAATTTTCTATGATTTTTTAGAAGTTTTAGGTATTTTCTGGAATTTTCTGATTTATTTTAAATCCAGAAAATCATTTAATGCGTCAGCATGACATCACCTTGATGTCAGCAGGTCAACAGGGCGCCTCCAGGTCAAACCTGACGTGTGGGGGCCACACGTCAGTGACACAGTGCTGGCTGGAGTCACAGACATGTGGGGCCGGTCAAAGGCCACGTCAGCGAGGTCAACGCCGACGCGTGGGGCCACTGCAATTAGATTAAACTTAATCTATTTTAGTTAGCCGGTTAGTTAGGCCGTGGGGCCCGGCTGTCAGTGGCTCTGGGAGTTAGTTAGTGGGGTCATTAGCGCTAATGACGACGCCACGTCAGATACGCCGGCGATGAGTCGCCGGTGACCACAGAACACGGCGGGGCACGCCGGACTTGCGCTAGAGGCGTCAGTTTGGCGCGCTGAGGGCACCAGGGGATGGCCCTTGCTCCCGCGCATCCAGAGGACCGAGTGGGAGGTCGTGGGGTCGACGGAGCTCGTCGGAACGGAGCTCGCGGCGGCGCCGGAGTTCGGACCTCGGCGAAAACGGCGTTGAGGAGTACGGGCGAGTGAGGTAAGGCACTGCGCAGCCTCCTGGAGTCACCACGAGCTCGGTGAGATGCACGGGCGCGACCCGTTCGAGCTCAGGCCACGGTGGCGACATGGTCAGCGGCGGCCGGAGTTCGGCCGCGACGGGGCTATGGCCTAGAGCTCGCAAACGCGAGGGGAGAGAGAGGGGTTCTGCACGGAGGCTCACCGCGGAGCTGTAGGGGGGGTCAGCGGGCTCGGGGGCGCGCCGGAGTGGCCGAATTCGACGGAGACGGCACCGGGGCCGAAGCTCGAAGATGATGACGATGGCGGCTGCTCGGGGCCCTTCCGGTCACGTGGCTCGGTGAGGGGGTTGGCGACGAGGTGCAGGAGCTCGGGAGCACGCCGGAGAGGGGAGGGAGTGGCCGTGGTCATGGCTACGATGAGCGGCGCTCCCAGGTGCGTTCGGTGACGAGAGGGAGGGAGAACAGAGGAGGAGGAGGGGGTCCAGAGAAGAGAGGGGAGGTGCAGGGGGCGAGGGGAAGTGCGTGGCGTCACCAGAGGGATCGGGGAGGAAGCAGGAGGTGGCCAGAGCAGGGTGGAGGTGGCGCGCACGGCGGCGTCGCGGTGTCCGCGTCCTTCTGGCGAGGAGGAAGACGACAGGGGAGTAGCGGTGGCGGGCTGGGCCGTGCTGCTGGGCCAGGTGGGCTACCAGGTGAGCGCCAGGTAAGGTTCTGTCTCTGTTTTATTTCTTCTGTTTTGTTTTCTTTTTTTTTCTTTGCCACTGTTTTCAAATTTAAACAAATTCAAAACAGTGCCAAATATCCTCTGAATAATTTATGTTGCTAGATGGACTTTTCCAACAGCACATAAAACATTTCAAAGTTATCTGAAAATATATCCCATATATTATGAATATAATTCCAGATTCAAATACAATAATGATTTAAATTCAGTGCCCAAAATATTCCACATAAATGTTCACTATTTTTGGTTTGGTCTTCAAAGCCTTGCCAAAATTATCAAACATTTATGGAGGCATGTTGGAAACAATGAATGCAACTTTAAGGGTTCTTGCCCCTCTTTTAAATTGATTTCTGAGGCTTTCACTTTCCTCATTTCAAGTTTAAAAGGAAATAAACATGATGCAACACATGACTAGCTAGCTCAGAGCATACCAGAACTAGGGATGCGACAACTCACCCCCACTAAACAAGAATCTCGTCTCGAGATTCAAGCGTAGGGTAAGATGAAGGGGAAACGCAAACTAGTATAATCTTCACGATCCAGGTTGCACTTCAAATGAACGTTGATTTGAACACCATCATTGTCTTGAAGTCTTGCTCTGAGAAATCCTGCCAACATGACCTGGAGAGAAGGAGACTCCAGAAGGGTCGATCTCCTCGAAGATCGAACAACTCACGGAATGAGACATAGGACCATCTCTCGGGTTGAGACACGAGATACACATCAAGAGGGGTGAAAAGAAACGGATGACGAAGGTTCACTAGGTAGACAACAATTCCACACTTAAGAAGGTGGTAAAATATTGTCCACGTAGCGAGGAGTTTAGTTGCCATGAAACCACGACGAAACATCCTGGAGGAGGGTGATTCGAAGATTATTTCCTTAAGTGGCAAAAAGAATTACCTTTGATTCAGAGATCATTGAAAACTCTTCATACCAGCCTAAGGCAATTCACAACGATCGTTTGGAGGGGGTCGGTAGAATGGCATACTCGGACTTGGATGATGTGGATTACCTTGTTGAAGACAACGTAATGGATGAATTTGCTTACCACCGGAAATGGAAGAGACCCATGGTAGAATGGCACATTGGCGGTGCAAGCTAGGAACAAAATGCAAATGCTGGGAATGATTCTGGTAACTGGGGAAGAACCCAACAACAGAGAGTGAATTCACTGTTTGAAAAGGTCATAGCATTGCCGAGGAAACTGAGAGCAAACCCGGTTAGTGCCGAGGATAACACGTAGCGCTTGTGCGCGCTCTCAAGAACTTGAGCATTTCCACAATCATCAAGATTTTACCAACATCCGTGTCAAGGATCCTGGCAACACAACTTGCTACCATGATGGCTAATGATGGATGATGCAGATGCAAAGGAAGATAACACCTTCTCAGATTTCACCTTAGCGAGGCCAAGGAAATAAAAATCTGGATGATCGACCGAGAGACATTTAGCACTCCGCTTCTAATGTTCTCCTTGATGTGCTAGTGTAACCCACCCATAGATATGGTTTGATATCTAGAACATCAAGTAAAAAGGTCGGACTTCGGAACACAGAAATCCATAGGGGCAACTAGGGAGTAAATCCTACGAAATCCCTATGGGGGGGTTGGCCAACTTCCTCAAACAAGATACTATAATAATAGGTCTACCGGATGGGTGTGTTGGCCACGACATCCACCTTACCGGTTATCGAGAGACCAATATTATAGTTCTTAGGGAAATGTTCCAACCATCATATCTGCCTGAGATTCAGCTCTGGTTGGTGTTAGGATATTCCAGGCTCATCGAGTCTTAGGAAGATAAACGAAAGTTTGCAACACAAATCGACGAGATGACGTTGCGGGATTCCCGGGAGATGAACTACGATAGCAAGCTCCAAAACATGAGCTGGTTCTGCTACAAACATGTGAACACGTTGTCCCAGACAAGCATGACCACGTGGTAGTCTTATAATAAAACACTACCGAGTTCAGGAGGGGGAACCATCAACGAGGGTATCGAAGTCCTTACATAAGTCCGGATTAGCTCTTATGAAGGAACTCCTTCTCCTTGAACAAATCAACCAGTGGCTTGGTGTGCTAGGGATACATATAGATTGAAGGTTGCAAGTCTTCAAACCACAGCATTCTTCGCACGTGTGCATGACTGATTTGGAATGATTCCAAAGAAAGCAACATTGACTTTCTCGAATCCACGGCGGCAACTTGCATCAGATGCACATGAATTAAAGGAAGTCACTACCTTCATCCAAACATATGCTTCATGAGCTAGCATGAACAAATGCTTTCAAAAGTTTCCAACACTAGCTTAAGGTTCAGCAAAATTATGGAGAAGACAAGGATGTTGTCAATGGGCTCAACAACAATTCATCTAGGTTTCCTTTTAAAATGAATTCCATAGTTAAGTGAACACGGTGATAGCATTGGTCAGACCAAATATGTAATGGTGTATGCTCGAGGGATCAACCACGAGTAGGACAACATTACGAGCATCGTTGGTACTGATTTGATTTGACGATAGCCCACACTCAAATCAAAGGATTGATAAGACAATAGGTCCAGCAACTGATCACAGGGACCAATCGATGAAGATATCGTCTTTCTTCAATACACACTACACAAGAATATCCTTTTGGGACGAACTAAGTCAGGCAAGCTTTTATCTTCCAACTCTCCAAGTTGTTGTCTAGCTTAACCAACTAGCTCAGGGATATCTAACACCGATTCTTGGAAAGAAGGTGGTTCTTAAGAAACCAACTTGATCACGGGCTCAACATAACGGTCAGGTGACGACCTGGTGATACTTCCGAGAAGACATTCAGAAAATCACGAACCACCGGTATGTTACTAAGCTCGAGAACAATCTTGCTTTGGAGGGCAAGACGATATGATCAAATGAGTGAGGACTTGACAAGATCCTAACTCATCAATCGAAGGGTGCACCGAAATAAGGACTAGGTAGCACGATCAGTCTTAGAAGGATGATTCGAAAACCAACATACTAAGAATGAAATTATTATCCTTTAACTACCAAGCAACAGAGTTGCTAGCAGTATTGATTTCACACATCACAATTCATTTGTCGGTATTCCGGTTGCATCAACACGAGGGCCGAGGAATGAACAGTGATGGCAAGAAGTATCACTGTACCAAGAGTTCATGGGATGGTGTGCAATTCCTATAACAATCTCGATATAAAATATGTAATACTCCAAGGTAGAGCAGAACCAAAAGCTGGATTGGCATTTGATCTGCGGAATACAACTACTTTGACCCAATCCTAGATATGGAAGAGGTACTGGAGTTTGTTTCTCCTAGTCATTCCGGAATAGAATGGCTTGACAGACCACAAGAGTCATAGGCATCGATGAACGAACGCACGCATACTCTTGACTATCAATTGATAGACGAGGGTCAGAATGCAACTAAAGAGAACAACTCAAAGGAACACACGATTTTCTGAGTTGTGGATGCATGGTTTGGCATGTCGAACGAATTCAACATTTCTTCCAAATAACCCATGCAGAGAGGTAGGACTGGCAGAGTCACGATTTATGAATGGAAATCTCCTCAAGAGTACTCTAATTGTGATCTTTTGATCCAATAAACATCTGCCATAAGCGGTTCATAGTATTTGGAAGAAGGAAATACCACGGACCTCGAGGACTATCGCAAAGTTACTAATATCCTGAAGGAACTAGCAAACACTATCAACATGAAGTAGGTAGAGTGAATCTCGGGTTCAGAACCCAGGAGTAGAATACCTACTACTAAGTAGCATCACGGGATGCTTT
Source organism: Triticum dicoccoides (assembly GCF_002162155.2). Lineage (NCBI taxonomy): Eukaryota > Viridiplantae > Streptophyta > Magnoliopsida > Poales > Poaceae > Triticum > Triticum dicoccoides. The sequence goes on from NC_041392.1 coordinate 711,572,970, forward strand.
CGAGAATGATGGCCAGAATCATCACACTGGAAACACAAATCATGGCTAAATTACTAGATGATCCCCTAAGACACCTAGGGTCATAATAATATCTCCAACATATATGTCAAGGTAACGAAGTACCTCAACTCACTGATTAGTGTGGTTAATCTGGCCCATGGAAACATTGAAACGGAAAGAAAGGATTTGCAAATGCATCAGACTACTTAGAAACCTGGGATGACTCGGACAGCATAACGGCTGTAAATGCTCAGAAAAGATTTGAGACATTCACAAAAATGGTGGCATAACCACTCAGAAGCACAATATCAAGGTTTCGAGATCAACAATTAACATATAGAAGTAGTAGGAACTGAAACGAGGCTTAAGTCCAACAATCTATAAGTCTACGGATTAGTAACACGTGATCCTGATAGAAAGAAGAGATAGCCTAGTTCTTAATCCCCGTAGGAAAGATAAGATGACTCAGATCAGAAGGGCATAAAGTATAAGGAGTAAAAAGAGCCTTACGTTCCATCCCACAATCAATTCCCTTATATAACTAAAGAATTTCTAGACTCAACTTCGACCAGTTTGGCTTGGTAATCCTACAGGCAGTCAAGCTCTGATACCAACGCTGTCAGGACCCCGACTCAATGTCACATCGATCTAGCCGGTAACACCTCATATCACTTTGCGGCCTCACGCATGGTATCCCCACGGTGTCGCCTTACCTTTGCCCGGGACCGTTTGCGCATTTTGGCTCACGTATATGATAGTGTTGCTAGCATCCATATGATAAGGAGCCCGGGCTGACATGGCTAGTCGTAAACCCAAAGCGGCACAGACTTACAGGGACAGGCATCCATGACCCAGCATCGAACGTGTCGGTCATCAGCGAGTGAATCCAGGCTGTAGCACTGGGCTAGCAGGACTTCGGTGAACCGGGCTGTAGCGGGCTAACAGGACTCCGGTATTCACCGCGTGACATTTCCCCGAAGGGACAGACACAGGAACGAAGAAGGACACATGCCGGCCAGCCTAAGTGTTCCGGAGCAGTAGCAAGCTACCATGGCTCGGTGGAAACACTAGGAGACATTTCCCCGTAAGAGAGGCTACTAAAGATAAAAAACTAGATGGTCAGATCCCACACATACCAAGCATTTCAATAACATACACACAATATGCTCGATATGTGCAAATACAACATGGCATCACAACATGACTCTATGACTCAAGTAATCTATTCAATAGGCTCCGAGGAGCGAGATATTACAAACATGGGTCTCATGACCCAACATTCAGAGCATACAAATCAAGCACAAGCGGAAGCTATCATGTCTGGGTACAGACATCTATAAATGAAAAAGGCTGAGAAGCCTGACTATCTATCAGATCCTGCCGAGGGCACAAGATCGTAGCTGAGGTAACAAGCTAAACGTCGAAGTCCACGTGGAACTACTAGTGAGACTGAAGTCTCTCTGCAAAAACATAAAATAGGCAAACGTGAGTACAAATGTACCCAGCAAGACTTACATCAGAACTAACTACATATGCATCATTTTCAACAAGGGGATGGTGGGGTTTAACTGCAGCAAGCCAGCTTTGACTCGGTGGCTATCCTAAACTACGACTGCAAGCGACTCTTTTGAGGTGGCGCACACGAGTCCACATATTCACCATATCAATACACCACTATGGATCCGCTCCCGTCTCCCTACGAGAACGCCATCCATAGCACTCACACTTATCTTGCGCATTTTAAAGTATCCACTTTCACTTGTCTATGAACTGATATAAGCAACCCAGAAGTCCTTTACCGCGGACACGGCTATTCGAATAGATGATGTTAACCCTGCAGGGGTGTACTTCTTCATACATGTTTCCACCACTTAGCGTCTGCACACGACATGTGCTCGGCAGACTTCAAGCGAAAGCCGACGTGGGTGTAGACCACGACCTACCTAAACACTCAAGTCTCTAGTCCAGGTTTATCGCCTATTCGGGTTCCATCCATGAGGAGATCCGGCCGGAGTTTTGCTCACAGCCCCAAACGATGTGAACAGGGTTCCGTGACACCAAACGGGCGCCCGGTTTACCCGGCCACGTGCCTACCGCATCACAGCCCACCCCTACGGTCAGCGCTGTCCACGGCCTCCAGCATACTACAAACACCAGAAACTACTTGCAACTCCTGGACAGAGGACAAAGGTGAATAAGAAGTCGAGCGGGGTCATATTTCAGGGCCCAATGTATGGTAGTAGCTGAATCATGGATCACAAACACAGAACTCAGTTCCTGAGGATGGCTGCAATGAGACAACCCACCATGTACTCCTACATAGCCTCTCACCGCTACCTTTACCAAATCGTGTTCACACACTTAGCTCACACACAGTAGGACATGTTCACACGCCTCTGATTCATCCCCGATGAATCAGACCTGACTCAACTCTAAGCAGTAGCAGGCATGACAAACAAGCATGAATGAGTAGGCACAACAGGGCTCAAACAATTCCTACTCATACTAGTGGGTTTCATCTATTTACTGTGGAATGACAGGTCATGCAAAGGATAAAGGGGTTCAGCTACCGCAGCAAGTAACAGATGAATCGTTGTTGTCCTAATGCAGTAAAAGAGAGCAGGAGCGAGAGAGTAGGATTGTATCGGAATGAACAAGGGGGTTTTGCTTGCCTGGCACTTCTGAAGATAGCATTGAGTCTTCATCAGTGTCAACGATCACATCATCGGTATCACGTCTATCGAGAGGGGACAAATACCGGCAACACAGAACGGAACACAATCAATGCAATGCACAATATGATGCATGATCATGACATGGCAAAATGAATGTGTGTTGGGCTAATGCAACTAAAACCAGATTAAATGGAGTTGGTTTGAATCCAAGATTCAAATCCAAACTCCATATGTGGATATTTAAATGCCATTTAATTGATTTGTGCTAAACAGCAGCTTTAAGTTGTTCTAACATGCATGATAATGGTACAGATGGATTCCTTGAATTTTTCTGATAATTTTTCATATATAAATTATTTCATTTGGAGCTACGGTTAATTTTCTATGATTTTTTAGAAGTTTTAGGTATTTTCTGGAATTTTCTGATTTATTTTAAATCCAGAAAATCATTTAATGCGTCAGCATGACATCACCTTGACGTCAGCAGGTCAACAGGGCGCCTCCAGGTCAAACCTGACGTGTGGGGGCCACACGTCAGTGACACAGTGCTGGCTGGAGTCACAGACATGTGGGGCCGGTTAAAGGCCACGTCAGCGAGGTCAACGCCGACGCGTGGGGCCACTGCAATTAGATTAAACTTAATCTATTTTAGTTAGCCGGTTAGTTAGGCCGTGGGGCCCGGCTGTCAGTGGCTCTGGGGGTTAGTTAGTGGGGTCATTAGCGCTAATGACGACGCCACGTCAGATACGCCGGCGATGAGTCACCGGTGACCACAGAACACGGCGGGGCACGCCGGACTTGCGCTAGAGGCGTCAGTTTGGCGCGCTGAGGGCACCAGGGGATGGCCCTTGCTCCCGCGCATCCAGAGGACCGAGTGGGAGGTCGTGGGGTCGACGGAGCTCGTCGGAACGGAGCTCGCGGCGGCGCCGGAGTTCGGACCTCGGCGAAAACGGCGTTGAGGAGTACGGGCGAGTGAGGTAAGGCACTGCGCAGCCTCCTGGAGTCACCACGAGCTCGGTGAGATGCACGGGCGCGACCCGTTCGAGCTCAGGCCACGGCGGCGACATGGTCAGCGGCGGCCGGAGTTCGGCCGCGACGGGGCTATGGCCTAGAGCTCGCAAACGCGAGGGGAGAGAGAGGGGTTCTGCACGGAGGCTCACCGCGGAGCTGTAGGGGGGGTCAGCGGGCTCGGGGGCGCGCCGGAGTGGCCGAATTCGACGGAGACGGCACCGGGGCCGAAGCTCGGAGATGATGACGATGGCGGCTGCTCGGGGCCCTTCCGGTCACGTGGCTCGGTGAGGGGGTTGGCGACGAGGTGCAGGAGCTCGGGAGCACGCCGGAGAGGGGAGGGAGTGGCCATGGTCATGGCTACGGCGAGCGGCGCTCCCAGGTGCGTTCGGTGACGAGAGGGAGGGAGAACAGAGGAGGAGGAGGGGGTCCAGAGAAGAGAGGGGAGGTGCAGGGGGCGAGGGGAAGTGCGTGGCGTCACCAGAGGGCTCGGGGAGGAAGCAGGAGGTGGCCAGAGCAGGGTGGAGGTGGCGCGCACGGCGGCGTCGCGGTGTCCGCGTCCTTCTGGCGAGGAGGAAGACGACAGGGGAGTAGCGGTGGCGGGCTGGGCCGTGCTGCTGGGCCAGGTGGGCTACCAGGTGAGCGCCAGGTAAGGTTCTGTCTCTGTTTTATTTCTTCTGTTTTCTTTTCTTTTTTTTTCTTTGCCACTGTTTTCAAATTTAAACAAATTCAAAACAGTGCCAAATATCCTCTGAATAATTGCTAGATGGACTTTTCCAACAGCACATAAAACATTTCAAAGTTATCTGAAAATATATCCCATATATTATGAATATAATTCCAGATTCAAATACAATAATGATTTAAATTCAGTGCCCAAAATATTCCACATAAATGTTCACTATTTTTGGTTTGGTCTTCAAAGCCTTGCCAAAATTATCAAACATTTATGGAGGCATGTTGGAAACAATGAATGCAATTTTAAGGGTTCTTGCCCCTCTTTTAAATTGATTTCTGAGGCTTTCACTTTCCTCATTTCAAGTTTAAAAGGAAATAAACATGATGCAACACATGACTAGCTAGCTCAGAGCATACCAGAACTAGGGATGCGACAGACACACACCTCATAATAAATTAGAAAATATGTCAGAAATCAGAACTTACTAAAATACTAAAATGTTGTATTAATTTCCTAAACAACTGATCATGGCATAGAAGTTACTGATTGCATGCCATATAACAATGAAATATCTTATTTGTATATTTAAATATTGTTTCTATTTTTATTATTGTTCAGTTTGAAAAGGTAAACATGAACTTTCTATATAATTTATGCGTATTTAATCAGTTCAGTGTGTACTATAAAAGTTCAATTAACAAACAAATAATCTTAAATGTTTTGTTTCTGAAAGTTGGCAATTAACAGCCTTCTGATTTTGTTGTATGCACAATCAAAATCGACTGGGTACGAGCGGCCGTAGGTCACAAGGGGGCGTGGAACTGCTGCAGCCAATCTCAGACAGAGCAGACTCCAGCGATTTTGACCAGCCAGGTACATCCTCTACACGACTAAACGAACGCAACTTGAACAAAATTTGACTTGATTAGTATAGTAGCTTAGTAGTAGTAGGTTACTGCACTCTTATTTATGTCGAACAATCACTGCACCGGATATGCAAGCCTGGGATTATATATGTGTGGGGGTCTGTGATATTGTGAGTGGTCTGACATATGTTAAGCTTGATGATATTTGCACAAACTGTGTAAGACAAACTAACTGTTTGATTTGTTAATTTCTCTTTGACGCGCAAAGCAAAATGCATCGTCGTCTTGGTTGGCTAGGATCAAATTAACCAACCAAAATTTATAAGTTATATTCTCTAATTATAGTGTTTGCCCTAAATTGCTTGATGGTTTCCTCACTTGAAATATTAATATTGCTAAGCTCAATCATGGTATCATCGCATTGTTTTAAAAAACCAATGGCGTTAAGCACATTTATAAGTTCAAACACACGGGCTGTTGAATATTAGTCTTTTTTTAATCAAAATTATTATGAATATACTTCGGTGTTGTGGTGGCTCTTTGATTTCCCTGTACAAATGTTTGTTTTCAGTGCAAATGTGTTCCTTGATCAACTAAACTTGGTGAAAGTACAATCTAGGGGAGCCTTGAAGCCTTCTCATGTAAGAGTATAATCAACTCGATTTTGATAAGTGAGTCCATTACATCATTCTAATAGGATCAAGTTACACTTTAATTTGCAGGCAAAGCATGCAACCATGATCGTTGGATTTCAGTAATAATTGAACATGAGGTAAATACGTTCCATCACACTATGATTTACGACAACTGCTTTTCTTTGATTGCTCATGTTGATAAGTAGGCATTGACGTGATACTTATATGTAGTTCTTATTGGCAAATATATAGTTAGGGATCATATTGTTTTTAAGGCGTCCGTAAGGACCTGCAAGCTCAAGGCGTCCAGCTTGCCTGAGGTACCCGAGTAAGGCGTCCGACTTAATCTTTAAGTCGTCAGAAGCGTTGCTAAGGCGTTCAGGTTGGCGCCTTGATCCAGATTGGAAGCTTTGAGCTTGCCAGACAGGCAGGGAAGTAGTTTTAGGCGGGAAACAGCCCCCCTTCTACCCCACCATCCTCTGCTCTTGATGATGCTCATGTTAAGATGTTCATTGCTTGCTGTTATCAGTTGTTCAATGCTTCCTGCTTTGCTGGTTGCTCTGCTAGCTGCTTTGTTGTATCACAATAGAAAGTTCACGACGTGCACAGTAACATATCTACTATTAAAGTGGTTTTGGTTTTTACTGTACGTACTGATCAATAAGAAAAACCAGTCCTCTCTCATTTTTGTTACTATATTAAGGAACACACAAAATATAATCAGCGCTTATTCGCTAGCTGGAATTGAAGGCAACGGCGAGAGAGGAAGATCAAGGACAACTTCAAAATAAAATAATATATGCAAGGTACATGTTGTATGACCGTAATTAGTTTATTGGCTACTCTCTAGCTGGAATGTGATTATTACCGACGAAGAAAACCTCGTATAGTATAACAGTGCGTGTATGGATGGAGTTATACTATACGAGGTAGTATATGATGTGAGGCACGGAATGTTCGAAAACATCACCTGGTCTACTTTAGGTATGTTGTGAACCTGCCATGGTACAACACAAAAGTACTACGGTTCACCTGGAGCACCAAACCTGGTCCAAACTGGTCTAGAATTAAAGATAAATAAACAACCAAAATAGCTAGTGGATGCCACCATCAAACACTCTTTAAACTTTAAAAATATTTCAGAAAATGTCATCTGATAATCTTATCAGCACGGGCATTCAAACATATTATTACCTAGCAAGCAACTAAACATGATAATATTTTTAGGTATTTATCGATGCAGCAGTCCTCCTTAACCACCAATAAATCTCAACGCTGCTCTAACTTGATCTGGAATGTTATCCTTTGCTTCATTCTCCCTGACCATCAAGATCTGGACCATTAGTCGCTTCCTGAGACTTTGTGGATCCTTCAAATTAAGCATATAAAAGTCAGAAGATATATTTAGCAAATATATGAAAGCTGTAACCTCATTACAGATGCACTTACATCAGTCCTAGGCATGTTATGAACCATGTCATTCCCGATAGTTTCATACAGTAGGGCCATCTCCTGTAAAACTTTGAATCCAGAGTCCATGCTGTCACAAAAAAAAACAATATTGTAATAGCTAAATTATAACACACACTAATATCTAAGACAAATTTAAAACAGTACCGCCGAGGTGAAACATGAATATTCTCTTGTTCGGGCCATTCCAGAAGTTGGTTGTTCCTATCAGGGGCCTCCTGTTGCAAGATAAAGCTCAATTCTTGCTTCACTAAAAGGGATTCCCTCTGAAGTTCAGTGTCATGGAAGTCCTCCTCAAAATGAAATAAAGCCTGGTTTGAATAATCAATAACGATAGTCCTCTCCATTTCCATTTTCACTGCTAAAAGACCGTATGACGAATTCACGTGTGCCAGTGGGAGAATATACTGCATTTGGTAGACAAAGGTAAATGCCAAACAAAATAACCAAAATAATTTCTAACAATGAGAAAACTTACAATTGCAGGGGTGTGAAACACGTCGTATCTTGGAAAAGGTTCAAGAACGACATTGTTAATGAGCGCATTGGTGCGCTGTTCTTGGCTTAACCAAGTCTGCCTTAGAGCCCGTGCTTGCTCATGGAATCCCAAATTGAAAAAATGTGTCTTTCCAACAGAGCTGGTGCCTGCGGTCCTCTCCGCTGCGTCGGTAGTAATCTTACGCACGGCAAGATTGAAGCACAACGGATGGACAACTCCATCTCCTCTGATGGTGTCTCGGATGATCCGTAGGCTAATCTCGATAGGGAATGGGCGGAGGCTATTAATCTAGATTGTGTTGTCAAAAGGAAGAACAAGGTTCATAACAGTCATAAGTTTAAATAAACGTAAACTCAAACAAACGAACTGTGTTGGTGTCTATAACATATGACTAATTTAACGATAATACATATCACATCAAATCACCTAAAAAATTTGCAATCTCTACGTAAGTTTAGTATTTTTATATTATGCACGAGCAATAAATTAAACAGATTGCAGTGATTTCATAATAGCTTATCACTTGTTCAATATTGTTGGGAGTGACTGGGATGGATTTATATGAGAACTTGTATAAAAATTATACATGTATAGGGAAGTGGACCTAGACGATGAAGTGCAAAAAAGATTAGATATTTAGGGCTGTGAGAACTTACTCTAGTTGTTCTTCGTCTGAGGAAAGCGTGATGAAATCGTACACGAAGTCGACTGCGTGTCGCACTCCCCCAAAAATCGGCATTGCTTCCATTACTGGGGCAAAACGTCGGTCGTAGCACCGGAAAAGCGAGGAGGGATCAGTGGACGACGGTTATGTCAGGACCCGTAGGATTATATATTGAGTAGAGATGATGGCCGTAGGGAACGCGCCCCTTAATGTTCCATATTTGCATGTTTCCGTAAGAAAAAACTATCATAAATTAAGGCAAGATCTTTATTTTGATTACACTATGCAGATAAATCAGAGACATATTAAATGTTTCCTAATATATGCCTCCCTTTCCCCAGAACTTTCCCAATCGAAAAATAGAAAGAAACAGGATTTAGTATTTCACGAGCGTTAGCTGCAACGCTCGATGCCCACACGGAAAGCGATCGCTACACCCCCATAATTTAACCGGTGGGCCCTGATGACATTAATATTAGTTTTCAACGGTGTGGCCCGGTGGCTTTCCTCTAATAAATCTTTCCCCATCTGGATTCAAGCGTTGGGCTCCGTGGGCAACAAAACCCTGGGCAAAGGTAGGGACAGCACCCGGCCATAGGTATGGGGTACCTGCCCCATATTGGACCCGAACAGCGCTAGAGCGGCTGCGACATTATTACATGCCAGAGGGCAATGTTCAATTTAGAAGGAACTAAAATACAAATAAAAAAAGTATGAATCTCCCTAAAGAGCACTCCACTTGGAATTTTTGATAGCTTGGACCAGTTGCATTGAAGCCTTCTCACAATCCACTCAATTTTGATTACTGACTCCACTACGTGATGGCAATAGGGGCCAGCTCCACTTTAATTTGCATGCAAGCATGCAACACATAAGCCTTGAACATGAGGTATTTACTTTCCATCAGCCTATGACGTATTTGCCACATCTGCTTTTTTTAGAGCTGATATTGATCAGTAGGCATTGCCAAATATAATTCATGACTTCACGGTTAAATTCACATATCCTGGTTGGACTTACACAAGTGTCGGCCCATGCTAGGAAGTATGAATGTTATACACGATGATAGCGTGTGTAAAATTCAATGGTAGAGGAAGTGACAGGGGATTTATATGAATGTTCCGCTTTGTACATATTCAAGGTAAAGACAGTAGCTACAGAAACAGGTAGTGGAACAATGCTGCTGCCGAAGGATGTAAATATCCTATGCACGCACATGCATTTGCCTAGTATAGGAAAAACATTAAAACCCTGGCGACTCATCTCATCTTGGGTCAAACCCTATTAGCCATTTACAACTTCCCAAATGGGGCTCACTGCTCATTCATGGCAGACAAACGAATGATTCGTTCGTGACATTCCAACAAATTCAATTAATAATCCAAAAATATGATAGAAAAACCAAACTTCAATAATACCAAAACACCATAAAGTTTGGATAGTTTGATAATACCAAAACATCATAAATTTTTAAAACATACGTGTTTATCAAATTATCCATATCAAAAATAAATTATTATCAAAGCGATCCCTAACAAAGCTGAAGTATAGGAAAATATTTTCGGCATAGCTGCATGCATCAGTCCATCTTCAGTTGCTCAAAACCCTCAAGGCCGATCTAATCCCTGCCGGGATGTTTGGACTTGCTTCATTGTCTTTGACCATTAGCATCTGGACTGTAACTTGATGTCTGAGCTGTATTGGATCCTAGGAAAGGTGTAAAAACTCAATCATTTAATAAATTGGTTGGATAATATTTAGCACACATCAACTAATCATATATGAACTTACCATAGTGTTCATCCAACCCATGTTACGCATACGACCAATCTGATGGGCCATCTCCTGTAGGACAAATAAGCCAGAGTGTTTGCTACGACACAAAAAATGAAATATTAAACATTATAACAGTATGCATCTTATGTATGCGATCAATTTAGTTGATTACCCACGACCAGCAGAGGACATTGTCTCTTGTTCCCAATCCATGATTTGGGTATTCCAACCAGGGATCCTAGTCTGCAACACATTGTTAAAATCTTCCTTCAGCAATGTGATTTCCTTCCTCATCAATATGTTATGAGTGCTATCTTCAGGATCAAACATGTTCAAGGATGGATCCATCACGACAACCCTCCTCCTCAGCCGGTTGACTACAAGTAACCCGTACGAGGAATCCGAAAGTTTCAACGGTAGTAGATACTGTGGCAGGTCGAGACATGTCAATTGCTATTATAATAAGTATAACTAACTATAAGAACGAGCGTCTCTTACAATTATAGAGTTGAACACATCATATTTAGGAAGAGGCTGGACCACAACGTAGTTAATCAGCGTCGTGATGCGCTCTCCTTGCGTCATCCAGGAGTACCTCAGGGCCTGCGACTAAGCATGAAACTGCAAGTCGAAATAATGTTTGCTTCCAACCCAGTTGGTGCCTGCGGTCCTCTCTACTTCAGCGCTAGCGAGCTTACGAACAACAAGGTTGAAGCATTCAGGATGAAGTTTTTTATGAAAAAAAGGGTGTCCTGGATCATTCGGAGGCTGATTTCGATCTGGTACAGCCAGGCGCTTCTTATCCATATTGCGCTGCAAAAGAAATGCACAACAACATTTAGCAAAGGACATCAATTGTCCTCTTCTAGTTTAACTTTATTCGCCATGGCATATATGGATTTTTTTTAATGAGAACCTCGTCTCCTTGCTTACCCGCCTGGCCATCGGAAGGAATTAATTACCTTGGTCAGTCAGCGAAAGAAATAAATGATCAAGTTCATCATCCCAATCCTTCCCATTAGTTTCATTAAAGAATTCAGCCCCAGAGTGTTGGCAATCAAGTGCCAATAAATAATCCCAAGTCTATCCTATATCGCCATGGTCGAAAGCAAATCCATGTCTCTTCATATACCGAAATCGTCGTTTCATAGTCTATACTAACCTATAAACCGAATTCATGGTTAGATTGCATGACATTGCACGAGGTCAGATTGTCCCCACCTAGATGTATCTACATGTATCAAATCTAGAACCTTAATTCATGGCATTTGCATGACATTGTTCATGTATAAGGATTCAACTAAAAAACGAATAAATGTACCTATCTTAGTTTGCTGTGTACCAGAGTGTTCCTACATGATTTGTATATAGCAAAAGAATGTATAATAAGACAACTTACTTTAATGTATCTTGGTCTCGAACGCCCATGATAAAGTGAAATATGTATTGGAGTGCATCTTCCACGACATGCATTGGTGGGGGGAGAAGATCCATGGGTGCATGCACATCCTCCTGGGGCACAGGAACATCCTCCCGGTGCGCGGGCGCACCCTCTTGGGGTGCGGGCGTAGCGTTCCCAATTATCGCCTCCATGGTCTAGAAAATTCGTTATTGATCAGAAATTGATGATGGGATATCTGTGAAGTTGGGTGGGTGGTGAAATAGGACACCGGTGGAATTTATCAAATTGTTACCGTGACATCTAATTGGTTGGAGAGTTAATATTGCCTTCCAAATGATGAATGTCATATAATTAAATACGTTATTCATTTCCTTGTACAAATTATTTCCAATCGTGTTAGGATCAGATCTTTCTCCCAGTATTAGATAATAACTTCCCAATCCCATAATATTCAGCCATCAAAAGGATTATTCCCTACGTATATATAACCCATAGGCAACTGCTCGTGCGTTGCAACGGGGTATATATATTTAGCTGTTCAACACCTATATCGCATAATATAACCTATAACATGTGGAATAATCTATAGCTTCAATTATGCAAATAATGCCAACTGCTTTTACATGTAATGTTCCATATTTTGGTCGTTGGTATATCTCCCTGAATTTGAGCTATAAAATACATTTTTGCTAACATGTGGAATAATCTATAGCTTGAATTTGAGTTATAATATACGTTTTTGGTAACGAACATATAGTTGTGCTTTAAGTAGTATTGCACATATAAATCACATGTCATTGTTTGTGCATCAAGATTGATGTGGGTAGCTTTTTTCTTTATTTTTATGTTTGAGTGGTTCATATAAATGTGCAATAACTAAGACACATCTAGTTATGCCCCTGACATACACATTTCACGCCTTCTTGAAAGAAATATCAAGATTTATCAATAAAATACATCACTACTGAGTATTGTCATAAAATATTAGTGCATGAAACACCTAACATTGGCATTTTATTCCCGCAAATATGCAAAGATCAAGTAAGAGTTTATCATGCTCATATTATTGTGAAAACTAAGATTAGTAAGTGAAAAATAATGCACATATTGTTTGCTATATTTTCCAATTGGAACAATATCCTTCCATGCGCACCATGGGCGCACCATCGTGTTAGGTTCATGGACCAGAGGACTAAGCAGTAGGGTGGTCTCTCTATCTCTCCCTTTCTATGGGACAATTGTAACATGATCTCAAACACCGAGAATGAGGCCTTAATGAATCCTTTGTCTGATGAAGATCTGGGAGGTCATTAACTCTGCCAACCCGAAGGCAGCCTCTTGGCCGTGATGGGTATTCTATTCCCTTCTTCATGAAGTTTTGGCCTTAGCTGCATCGGCTGGTGTGTCAAATCATTCAAGGTTTCTGTGTGGGGACAGTTGACATTTATCGCCTTAACTATGTTCTCATTACTCTTATTACTAAAGTGAAATGAGCTAAGCATCGTGATTTACGACAAGTGCTTTTATTTTAGCGCTGATGTTGATAAGTAGGCATTGACGTGTTAGTTATATATAGTTCGTATTGCCAAATATGTAGTTCATGACTTTACTGTTATAATTGACGTTAACGCACGGGGGTTATAGGGTGCGTCGCAAAAAAAATGTTTAATATATCCAAAAAAAAGTATTTAAACCTATATATACCATCCAATGCATTTTATAGATATCCGTATTGCCAAATAGATAATTCTCAATACGATCCCTAACAAAGATGTAGTAGCCATTTATTTGTGACATACGAAAATGCAATGGACCATATTCATTCGTTCAAAACCCTCAATGTCGCTTTAATTTCATCTGGTATGTTTCCAGCTACTTCATTCTTTTTTATCGTCAGCATCTTGACTAGCAGGTTCTTTCTGAGCTGTATTGAATCCTAGAGAAGATGGAAAAATATTAATTTATAAATTGATGCAAAATAAATCGCATGATAAACCTCATTATTGTGTACTTACGTGAGTGGTCTTCCTACCCGAATTAGTAGTACCATTCTGGTGGGCCATCTCCTGTAGGACAAGGAAAGCGGAGTCTTCCCTGTTACAAACAAAATTAACTATATTAAAACTATAACGGTCGGCTTATTACACATGTGATCGATTTACTATATTACCGCCTGCCGTTTGAAGAGATGTCGTGCGTTGACCAGTCCATGAGATTGGTATTCCAACCAGGGATCATCATCTGCAACACATTGTTGAACTCTTGTTTCAACATTGTGATTTCCTTCCTCGTTTCACTGTTATGAAAGTTGTATGGTCCATCATAGACGTCGATTGATGGATCAATTGGGAGAACCCTCCTAGTTTCCTTGCCGACTACAAGTAGTCCGTACGAAGAATCCACATAAACAAATGGTAGTAGATACTGTCGTAAATAGACACATGTTAGTACAAAATAGAATAAGCAAATTAAATTATAATAATGAGTCTCTTACAATGTTAGAGTTGAACACATCATATTTAGGAAACGGCCGAACAATGGCATTGTCAATCAGCACTGCGGTGCGTGTTTCTTGCTCCATCGAAGAGTGTCTGAGGGCCCGTGCCAGAGAATGAAACTGCAAGTCGAAAAAATGTTTGTTTCCAAGCATTCTTGTACCTGCAGTGCTCTCTACTTCAGCGCTCGCTAGCTTACGAACTGCAAGATTGAAGCACTCAGGATGAATTATTCCAAAAAGTCTAATTGTTTCCTGGAGCATCCGTAGGCTGATTTCAATCTGATATGGTCGTTCGCTTCTAATCCAAATTGTGCTACCCAAAAAATGCAGACCAATCTTTACCAAATAACATCCATCCATATCTGTATCACATTTAGACTAACTCTTTTGTATAATATAAAGCAGTAAAAAAAGTTACTTAATAATGTTATAACCTGGTACCTATTTTGTCTTTCATAATGTTATAGATGTATAAAAATAACATGGGCACATGTACCATAGGTAAAAAGGTGTGATACAGAGGCACACATAAAAAATTTAACAACGGTGTAACAGTGCAAATAATATATACACTAAAATATATAACACCTAGACAACCAAACATAATATAGTGGACTATCATGGATAATTATGTCTAGCCTGCTGTGTTGCCCAACTGATATCTAGCCTGATGTATACGAGACTAATATGAAGAGCAATACAACTTACTTTAGTGCCTCATCGTCCTGGACAACAGTGATAAATTGAAAAATGTATTCAACAACATCTTCTACGGCATTAACGTTGCCCGCAACCTCCTGAGGGGCGGGCAAAGCCTCTTGTGGTGCGAGCTGAACATCAACTGGCTCGTGCACAGCCTCCATTGATGAGAGTCGTGAGTGATCGAGAATTGGTGAAGACTGGGGTGGGTGTTGAAACAGGAGATCGTCGGACGTTATATGAAGGGATCAGTTCCTGTTTGGCGGCTGCATCATATAGACTTATGTGCCTTCCAAATAATACGACAACTTCCATTGTTGAAAGCCAAATAATAAGCAAACTTTTCATTACGCCCGATTTTCAGCATCAGATTGTACCTAAGGCAGATGGAAGGTGCCCATATCATTCCATCCGTGCATGTCTATATTATTCATTTCCTACTATATAATATTTTCAGCTGCGGACGGATGACATCTTGCGCCCTGATATATATTCACCGAGGTGTGTTGGCAATTAGAATGTCGATCCAGCATATATATAAACGGATATATTATTAATGCTTTTTATTCCCTGCCAAATATATCAAGTCGTTTTTAAGACGTACATCGTTCTTTCTAAAAAACGTGACGGGGGCATATCAAATCTTTCTCCTTTTGTATAGTTGAATATTTTGTTCCTAATGCATGCCATATTTACAGTTCAATCTCAACGAATCGGAAAAAATCAACCTTTGTATAAACCAGATATCCCGAATTAAGTACGCGTAAAAAAATACAATCTGCCATAATGGCTACACTTAGAGTTCACAAGCAAAAAGAAAACACACTTTAAGAGAAATGATTGTTCTGTGTACATTATTATTCCAAATGTAGATAAAAGGACCAAGGGAAACGGGCTTTTTATTGAGCCGTGTTGAAAAACAAAGTCATCTACTGTCCTTTTTTCCTGGCTACAACTGCAGCATTGACGTATGATAGTGTTTCGTCAAGTGTCATTAAGCAGGCTTCGTGGATATCTACGAAAAAACAATTTTTTAGTACTAATAACATCGTAATACAGAAAAGAACAAAAAGCCATAAAAATCAAAATAGTTTATAGAACTTACCTTGAAGATGATGAACATCGTCATTAATATCGGGGGAGAACAAGAATGTGCTCTCCCTCATAGTCTCCATGCACTTATCCCTCCGGTTTACCTGTATGTACGTAACTGCAATTTTCTCGAACAAATTTTCAGTGCGCTGCAAGTGGTACAAGTGACGACCAGCATGCTCTTGACTTAGGCGTATAAAAAGTATCTCCCGTCTGCAATGATAAAGATATGTTGATGGTAGGCAATTATCAAATATTAATAATCATATAAAACCAAGTACTATTTGGAGTTTACCGAAAATTCATGATGCCTATCTCAATGAAATGGACCTGCCGTCTATATACTGAATCCCACCTATGTTGTATCCTACCAGCATATACAAGAATACCAAGAACATCTGGAAACAATTAAGTCTGGGTGAGACAAAATGTTAAATCGATAAATATGCAAAAACAAACTAAAAGATGTTGCACCGGTAATGGTTTTGTCCCGTAGCAAGGATATGGCACCAAGTTGTGGGAAAAAAGGTGGACAGATTGTTGATGCAATACTGTGCACCGATGTCCTAACCATGGTTATAGCATTTAGTTCAATGACAAACTCCATGCATAGATACCAGAAGTGACCATCTAGCATTTCCATGGGGTTTATCCCGACGCTACTGAAGTCATATGTTAGCCCGGTCTGCAGAATGGCGTTGAATCGATAAGCTTGGTTGCTGAAGGCAATTGCTTCAATCTTTGTTCCCTAGAAATTTTTACAAATTCAGATAACAAGACTTTAGAACACATGTGTATATACATTAAAAAAGAAGGTTGCTATATTTAGTGATCACTAATCTCATACTTCCTGGTCCAGAAGTATGCAACGAAAGTATGGGTTTCCCATTGCATGCACCCTGATATGGGACTTCCACATCACCTTAGCTCGAATGATCCAACATCTTTGATAGATATGTTCCATCTGTACACTTTGAAAATTCAGGTACCTACATAAAATAACCCGAAATGATGGGATAAACAAACGGTGATGTCAGATAAGCGTGCATGACGATCTCTACACTTGCCTGTTCATCGGAGGGATGGTAGGCAGAGGCATGATGGGATCCGGTGGATTCGCCATCACCCTCCTCGAGGGCCTCGAGCTGTACGATATCACCATGGTCAGGGAGCTAATGGATGAAGTGTAATGGTTATAAAATGATGACCAGTATTTTCATTACTTGCAATACCGTTTGGTGCTGGTTTTCTTTCTTATTGGTCCTTTCTTAATTTTCTTAGTAGTGCATCTTGGTCAGGCCAGCCCTCCACCTTTCTTGTAAGGATCATGGTGCTCACACTGCACCCAGGCCACGATATCGATTCCAGCTACGACAAAGTATTCAAGACAAACTGAGGTATTTCCTTACATTGCGTCCCCAAGACCAACGCTTATCATGAAAATCAAAAGCTATAATTCATGTACCTCTATAATTCAAATTAAATGATCCATGCTATATATGTAAACTGCTTTAATTGATGATCCTTATGTGAACCTTAATCAAGCAGATAAATGCACCAACAATGTTTCTGATTCTGTACCCTATCACTCACAAATAAGTGATTCAAGAAATATGTGATGATCATTCCTGTAACACTTATTCATACTCTTTGATGCAAATTAGTTTACATAGGCAACAGCTATAGTTGTGCACAAACCTTAATCTTGGTTGTTGTAGTAACGCAGCTGTTCTGTGGTGCTTTCTCATTGTAACAGTTTGATGGTTTGTGCACCTTCTCATCTGTAGGGTGACACAATAGCTATTCTCTCCGATTCGTGACCTGCATTGTGTATGCGATGGTTGTGTGTATTTTGGATGGATGTGTGTATGCGATGGCTGTGTGTATGTGCTGGCAGTGTGTATGTGATGGCTGTGTGTTTATGTGTTGTCTATGCGATGGATGTAAATTTCAGATCTGTGATGTAGGTTCATATCATTATCTTTGTGTATGGATGTAAATTTCAGATCTGGATGTAAATTTCAGTTCTGTATGTAAATTTCATATCTGTGATGCCTGGAGGGCGTGTATCTGGCGGCGGGTCTTGTACGCCGCCGTCGACGCTGGCGCCATGTCCTGGACCTGTCCAGCGTCAGGTCCAGAAGGGGATCCGCGCCGGCGCAATGGAGACCGGCGGTTTTGATCCGCGCCGGATCCTCGAAGCGCTCAGCAGAGAGTTATGCACAGGACCAGCGCCGGAGCAATGGAGTCAGGCGGCGGGATGGCGGGGAAGGACCGATGGGCGGCGGCGGGCGAAGGAGGGCACTGCATGCGTATGGTACTCGCAAGATCCACACGAGACCTCGCTCGAGGGCACGAGAACTCGTTCGAGTCCGCAAATTGAGCCGTTTTTTTCGCTGGTTAATTTTCGCCGGTCTATGGTCTGGGTTTTTTTTCTTTGATCTGAGATAATAAGTACGGGAGTTTGTGCGGGTGCGGGACTCCATGGCGGGTTTTTTTTTTAGTTTTCCGCGGTTGAGAGGGAGGTGGGAAGTAGTACCAAAGAAGTACCAAAAAAGGCCGGGTGAGGTGGGACGAAAATAAAACCCGGAACGCGACCTACCAACTGAGACATTAGGAGTAGATATATGAGTTGTGGTTCGAAGGAGGGTACGCGACTCCTTTAGATGTACGTGGGATTAAAGAGGAACCATCTATCATGTCTTCTAAAGAATAATCATATTTTTTTGGTGATGTCATTCATAGGCCATCCTTCATTCCATGGGCACAGTCAAGAACATGTGTAAGAGCAATTTTAGTGAGAAATGTTTGGTCAATGTAATGCAATACTTCACGGTAATAACTGAGGGTTTTGTTTAACATAGACATAGAATATTATGTAACAATATGAAATGTCATGTGTTACTAAAGCGCATGCAAATACTCCAAATATATATAAAGCAAAGCTAATCCGTAAGCATGTGTTGGCTAAAAATATGCTAAGTAGCATAGAAGGTTGTAATTATTTGCTAAACATAGGTTGTCGGATGAGGACACTTATATACAATCACTGAAAAACACACGTGCAAACTTCCAACAATGAAATTACTTAACTACATGTTCTTGTCTGACAACAAAATTTCAAGGTCAAGAAAACACACTCTTTAGAATTAGTAAGTAAAGTAATAATTTACATGTGGTATAAAAGTGGAATACACACGCCTTGAAATGTGAGATGGTAAATTATTTATCCAAAGGTGACAATATATTGCATCTATATATACTATTAATAATGCAAGGTGCGTTTCTCCACTTTTTTCATCGGTTCACCCACATTATTATTTCCATTTTCTGAGATTTTTTGACTATCCGAGGTGGTACTAATTTTTGTTTTGTGGTATTGGGCTACGAATAAACATTTGGTGCTAGTATTGGGCCACGTTAACTTTATTGGGCTCATGGTGTGTTATATACATTAAAAATTTTGTGGTATTGGGCTACGAATAAACATTTGGTGCTAGTATTGGGCCACGTTAATTTTATTGGGCTCATGGTGTGTTATATACAATAAAAAATTCCATGTGCATGGGCCGTCACCCTCATGGGCCGCGTGCATGTTTTGATTTTATTTATTGTTTGTTGCCCGTGTGGGCCCTGTCTGCATATATGCGGCTGAAGCCCAACAAGAGGAGACATAAATGATCGCTTGTGTGATGATTTGAACCCGCAACCTCCAATATGCAATTACTTACAAGATTACCAATTGAGCTAGATCAGCCTATGTTGCATTAGAATGAAATTCTTTTTTATTAAATAGTGTCTTTTCTATGTCCCTTACGTGGACCGGCTGGGCCAGTCCGCACAACACCTAAAAATATTGGCTAACTTTTTCAGCTAATTAAATAGTACCACATTGGACTTTTACATGAAATACCCCCAATTTATATATGTATGTAAGTTACCTACACCAAGCCAACTCGAGAGTCGTAAAAGAGATCTAAAGTGGGGGTCTCCATATCTCAAAGGAAAATATGGCAAGGAGTGACGGGCGGATTGACTTATATTAAATGAGATCTTCTTGAGAATTGAGGGGAAAGAGAGGGGCCAAATTAGTTGAGACTGGCTGAAACTAAAAGGAAAGAATCGAGGCGCCACGAATTAAATATGGAAGGAGAAAAGCAAGCAACAAATCATGTCAAATAATATGCGTGAACGTGTTACCTAAATTGAGGCGCCATGAATATGGATGGGAAAAGAAAGCAAGAAATCAGGTCAAATAATATGTGTGGCACCATTCAGCATGGATGGTGAGCTATCTAAAAAAGAAGTGTGGTGCGTGACCTGGTAAAAGAAGAAGGTACAGACCAAGGTGTCTAGGACATGGACATATTTCCAAAAGAAGATGCATATTGAAATATTCACGTACATAAAGAAGGACCCCCTAGATCCTCGCGTATATAAAACAGACCCATATACATATGAGATGATATGGGAGGCCAACACTTACATTTTTAGGGACACATGTACATCTATTGATATGTATGACTGATCTAAATGCATCACGAAAAAGAATTCTCATACTCGTGAAAACATCGATCATCATGAGCCGATGTTTATATGTTCATTTTCGTTTTGACAAAAATAAGCTTCCAGTCGAAACATAATATGAGCGGACTTGAAAACAAATATAAAGATTGAAAAGAAAATATTCAACCGTTAAGAGCATCATTAACATCACCAATAGTTTCAGCGATCGATTCAAATATGTATGATTTTCACAAAAAGTATTGATAAAGATTGATAAAAATGAATTGCGCGAAAAGGAAGAACAAGAATTAGTGTATCCCATTATTTGGTGCACATACTAATGTATTAATCATTAATTAAAGATACATAACAAAAAAATTGTCCCAAGTCCAGTCGTTAGTCCTCGAGATATATGTGGAAATTGGTTAAATCATATTCTATATTTTAATTATATGTCAATTCCAAAATGAAGAAGATAGATACTGCATGAGGACCTGAACTTTCCAACTCAAATCGGCCGAGAGAGGAGAAACAATGCACAAGTAGCCAGTCTTCAGAAAATATTCATGGGTCGCAGCAGTATGAAATTCTCAAAAGCTGGCAGGGTAAGAATTTTCATGTGGAATGGACATTTGAGAAGGGAAGGCCCGACAATGGACAACCCGGGCTCTGGACTTTTTCATGATGTCAACTATTATTCTACTGTAACAATGCTCTCGAGGCGGAAATTCAAGCTATTAAGATTGAAATGTCTATGGCTATCGAATGGTCTAACCTTCCAGTCTTAGTACAATCGGACTCGATGGTGGACATACCTAGCCACCACCCCGTGCTCTCTTCCCTGAGCTTCTCAAAGTGTTGGATGCACTATTGTTGCTCTGTGATTCTCCACCACAAGATATGTCTCTAACTGGACAACATCCTTTTCCAACAAAGACATCATTTGCTGCTTCTCCTAATCCTTGAAATTCCTCATAGTTGGCCTCCCCCCTCTCTTTGGAATAATTAAATTGGAGCGAATCTATAGTGTTTCATCACCATATGTATATATGACAAGAAGAATCTCACTTCATATATTCATCTTACTCAAAATAGGAGTTGTTGTCAGAAAGTGGGGATAGAAACACCTCATATAGGTGGAAGTGCATCCAAATTGGAACCATCAATCCATCTCTCAACAGCATCCCTCCCATATATGCATTTTGTGCCAGCGGAGAGAAAGTCCGCCAACCCCCACCACCGTCTTCCTCATCCCACGCCAGGCTCGACGCTGTTGTTGTTGGGGAACGTAGTAATTTCAAAATTTTCCTACGCACACGCAAGATCATGGTGATGCATAGCAACAAGAGGGGAGAGGGTGATCTACGTACCCTTGTAGACCGACAGCGGAAGCGTTAGCACAACGCGGTTGATGTAGTCGTACGTCTTCACGGCCGGACCGATCAAGCACCGAAACTACGGCACCTCCGAGTTTTAGCACACGTTCAGCTCGATGAAGATCCCCGGACTCCGATCCAGCAAAGTGTCGGGGTAGAGTTCCGTCAGCACGACGGCGTGGTGACGATCTTGATGTACTACCGTCGCAGGGCTTCGCCTAAGCACCGCTACAATATTATCGAGGATTATGGTGGAAGGGGGCACCGCACACGGCTAAGAATATGATCACGTGGATCAACTTGTGTCTAGGGGTGCCCCTGCCCCCGTATATAAAGGAGCAAGGGGAGGAGGCCGGCCGGCCCCTATTGGCGCTCCAGGAGGAGTCCTCCTCCTAGTAGGAGTAGGACTCCTACTAGGAGGGGGAAGGAAGTGGGGAGGGAGAAGGAAGGGGGGGCGCCGCCCCCCTCTCCTAGTCCAATTCGGACCAGGGGGAGGAGGCGCGCGGCCCACCATGGCTGCCCCTCTCTCTCTCCACTAAGGCCCATATGGCCCATTACTTCTCCTGGTAGGGTTCCGGTAACCCTCCGGCTCTCCGGTTTTCTCCGAAATCATCCGGAACACTTCCGGTGTCCGAATATAGCCGTCTAATATATCAATCTTTATGTCTCGACCATTTCGAGACTCCTCGTTTTGTTCGTGATCACATCCGGGACTCCGAACTAACTTCGGTACATCAAAACTCATAAACTCATAATATAACTATCATCGAAACCTTAAGTGTGCGGACCCTACGGGCTCGAGAACAATGTAGACATGACCGAGACACGTCTCCGGTCAATAACCAATAGCGGAACCTGGATGCTCATATTGGCTCCTACATATTCTACGAAGATCTTTATCGGTCAGGCCGCATAACAACATACGCTGTTCCCTTTGTCATCGGTATTTTACTTGCCCGAGATTCGATCGTCGGTATCTCAATACCTAGTTCAATCTCGTTACCGGCAAGTCTCTTTACTCGTTTCGTAATACATCATCTCGAACTAACTCATTAGTAGAAATTCTTGCAAGGCTTATGTGATGTGCATTACTGAGAGGGCACAGAGATACCTCTCCGACAATCGGAGTGACAAATCCTAATCTCGAAATACGCCAACCCAATATGTACCTTTGGAGACACCTATAGAGCTCCTTTATAATCACCCAGTTACGTTGTGACGTTTGGTAGCACACAAAGTGTTCCTCCGGCAAACGGGAGTTGCATAATCTCATAGTCATAGGAACATATATAAGTCATGAAGAAAGCAATAGCAACATACTAAACGATCGGGTGCTAAGCTAATGGAATGGGTCATGTCAATCACATCATTCTCCTAATAATGTGATCCCGTTAAACAAATGACAACACATGTCTATGGTTAGGAAACATAACCATCTTTGATTAATGAGCTAGTCAAGTAGAGGCATACTAGTGACGTTTGGTTTGTCTATGTATTCACACAAGTATTATGTTTCTGGATAATACAATTCTAGCATGAATAATAAACATTTATCATGATATAAGGAAATAAAATAATAACATTATTATTGCCTCTAGGGCATATTTCCTTTAGTCTCCCACTTGCACTAGAGTCAATAATCTAGTTCACATCGCCATGTGATCTAATATCAATAGTTCACATCTTTATGTGGTTAACACCCATAGTTCACATCGATATGTGACTAACACCCAAAGGGTTTACTAGAGTCAGTAATCTAGTTCACATCGCTATGTGATTAACACCCAAAGAGTACTAAGGTGTGATCATGTTTTGCTTGTGAGACAATTTTAGTCAACGGGTCTGTTATATTCAGATTCGTAAGTATTTTGCAAATATCTATGTCAACAATGCTCTGCACGGAGCTACTCTAGCTAATTGCTCCCACTTTCAATATGTATCTAGATCGAGACTTAGAGTCATCCAGATCGGTGTCAAAAAATGTGTATCGACGTAACCCTTTACGATGAACCTTTTTGTTATGTCCATAATCGAGAAACATATCCTTATTTCACTAAGGATAATTTTGACCGTTGTCCAGTGATCTACTTCCTAGATCACTATTGTATTCCCTCGCTTAACACAGTGTAGGGTATACAACAGATCTGGTACACAGCATGGCATACTTTATAGAATCTATGGCTGAGGCATAGGGAATGACTTTCATTCTCTTTCTATCTTCTGTCGTGGTCGGGCTTTGAGTCTTACTCAATTTCACACCTTGCAACACAGGCAAGAACTCTTTCTTTGACTGTTCCATTTTGAACTACTTCAAAATCTTATCAAGGTATGTACTCATTGAAAAAAACTTATCAAGCGTCTTGATCTATCTCTATAGATCTTGATGCTCAATATGTAAGCAGCTTCACCGAGGTCTTTCTTTAAAAAAACTACTTTCGAAAACTCATTTATGCTTTGCAGAATAATTCTACATTATTTCCGATCAACAATATGTCACTCACATATATTTATCAGAAATGTTGTAGTGCTCCTACTCACTTTCTTGTAAATACAGGCTTCACCGCAAGTCTGTATAAAACTATATGCTTTGATCAACTCATCAAAGCGTATATTCCAACTCCGAGATGCTTGTACTAGTCCATAGATGGATTGCTGGAGCTTGCATATTTTTGTTAACACCTTTAGGATTGACAAAACCTTCTGGTTGCATCATATACAACTCTTCTTTAAGAAATCCATTAAGGATTGCAGTTTTGTTATCCATTTGCCAGATTTCATAAAATGCGGCAATTGCTAACATGATTCGGACAGACTTTAAGCATCGATACGAGTGAGAAAATCTCATCGTAGTCAACACCTTGAACTTTGTCAAAAACCTTTTTCGACATGTCTAGCTTTGTAGATAGTAACACTACTATCAGCATCCGTCTTCCTCTTGAAGATCCATTTAATCTCAATGGCTTGCTGATCATCGGGCAAGTCAACCAAAGTCCATACTTTGTTCTCATACATGGATCCCATCTCAGATTTCATGGCCTCAAGCCATTTTGCGGAATCTGGGCTCATCATCGCTTCCTCATAGTTCGTAGGTTCGTCATGGTCAAGTAACATGACCTCCAGAACAGGATTACCGTACCACTCTGGTGCGGATCTCACTCTGGTTTACCTACGAGGTTCGGTAGTAACTTGATATGAAGTTACATGATCATCATCATTAGCTTCCTCACTAATTGGTGTAGTAGCCAAAGGAACGGATTTCTGTGATGAACTATTTTTCAATAAGGGAGCAGGTATAGTTACCTCATCAAGTTCTACTTTCCTCCCACTCACTTCTTTCAAGAGAAACTCCTTCTCTAGAAAGTTTCCGAATTTAGCAACAAAAGTCTTGCCTTCGGATCTGTGATAGAAGGTGTATCCAATAGTTTCCTTTGGATATCCTATGAAGACGTACTTCTCCGATTTAGGTTTCAGCTTATCAAGTTGAAACTTTTTCACATAAGCATTGCAACCTCAAACTTTAAGAAATGACAGCTTAGGTTTCTTGCTAAACCATAGTTCATACGGTGTCATCTCAACGGATTTAGATGGTGCCCTATTTAACATGAATTTAGCTGTCTCTAATGCATAACCCCAAAACGATAGTGGTAGATCGGTAAGAGACATCATAGATCGCACCATATCTAATAAAGTACGGTTATGACATTCAGACACACCATTATGTTGTGGTGTTCCAGGTGGCGTGATTAGTGAAACTATTTCACATTGTTTTTAACTGAAGGCCAAACTCGTAATTCAAATATTTTACTTCTGCGATCATATCGTAGAAACTTTTATTTTTGTTACAATGATTCTCCACTTCACTCTGAAATTCTTTCAACTTTTCAAATGTTTCAGACTTGTGTTTCATCAAGTAGATATACTCATATCTGCTCAAATCATCTGTGCAGATTAGAAAATAATGATACCTGCCACGAGCCTCAATATTCATCGGACCACATACATCAGTATCTATGATTTCCAACAAATATGTTGCTCGCTCCATTGTTCCGGAGAATGGAGTCCTAGTCATCTTTCCCATGAGGCATGGTTCGCAAGCATCAATTGATTCATAATCAAGTGATTCCAAAAGCCCATCAGCATGGAGTTTCTTCATGCGCTTTACACCAATATGACCTAAACGGCAGTGCCACAAATAAGTTGCACTATCATTATTAACTTTGCATCTTTTGGTTTCAATATTATAATATGTGTATCACTACGATCGAGATCCAATGAACCATTTTCATTGGGTGTGTAACCATATAAGGTTTTATTCATGTAAACAGAACAACAATTTATTCTCTTACTTAAATGAATAATCGTATTACAATAAACATGATCAAATCATATTCATGCTCAACGCAAACACCAAATAACACTTATTTAGGTTCAACACT
Organism: Triticum dicoccoides; assembly: GCF_002162155.2. Classification (NCBI taxonomy): domain Eukaryota; kingdom Viridiplantae; phylum Streptophyta; class Magnoliopsida; order Poales; family Poaceae; genus Triticum; species Triticum dicoccoides. Next base: position 711,599,250 of record NC_041392.1, read on the forward strand.
AATCCCGAAAGTATAGGGAGTGTGCGATGATGATCATATAAATCTTGGAACCACTTCCAACACACATCATCACTTCACCCTTAACTAGTCTCTGTTTATTCTGCAACTCCCGTTTCGAGTTACTATCTTAGCAACTGAACTAGTATCTAATACTGAGGGGTTGCTATAAACACTAGTAAAGTACACATCAATAATATGTATATCAAATATACTTATGTTCACTTTTCCATCCTTCTTATCCGCCAATAACTTGGGGTAGTTCCGCTTCCAGTGACCAGTCCCTTTGTAGTAGAAGCACTTAGTCTCAGGCTTAGGACCAGACTTGGGCTTCTACACTTGAGCAGCAACTTGCTTGCTGTTTTTCTTGAAGTTCCCCTCTTTCCCTTTGCCCTTTTCTTGAAACTAGTGATCTTGTCAACCATCAACACTTGATGCTCTTTCTTCATTTCTACCTTCATCGATTTTATCATCATGAAAAGCTCAGGAGTCATTTTCGTCATCCCTTGCATACTATAGTTCATCACGAAGTTCTACTAACTTGGTGATGGTGACTAGAGAATTCTGTCAATCACTATCTTATCTGGAAGATTAACTCCCACTTGATTCAAGCGATTGTAGTACCTAGACAATCTGAGCACATGCTCGCTAGTTGAGCGATTCTCCTCCATATTTTAGCTATAGAACTTGTGGGAGACTTCATATCTCTCAACTCGGGTATTTGCTTGAAATATTAACTTCAACTCCTGGAACATCTCATATGGTCCATGACGTTCAAAACGTCTTTGAAGTCCCGATTCTAAGCCGTTAAGCATGGTGCACTAAACTATCAAGTAGTCATCATATTTAGCTAGCCAAACGTTCATAACGTTTGCATCTGCTCCTGCAATAGGTCTGTCACCTAGCGGTGCATCAAGGACATAATTCTTCTGTGCAGCAATGAGGATAAACCTCAGATCATGGATCCAATCCGCATCATTGGTACTAACATCTTTCAACACAATTTTCTCTAGGAACATATCAAAATAAACACAGGGAAGCAACAACGCGAGCTATTGATCTACAACATGATTTTCAAAATACTACCAGGACTAAGTGCATGATAAATTTAAGTTCAATTAATCATATTACTTAAGAACTCCCACTTAGACAGACATCTCTCTAGTCATCTAAGTGATCATGTGATCCAAATCAACTAAACCATGTCCGATCATCACATGAGATGGAGTAGCTTCGTTGGTGAACATCACTATGTTGATCATATCTACTATATGATTCACGCTCGACCTTTCGGTCTACGTGTTCCGAGGCCATATCTGTATATGCTTGGCTCGTCAAGTATAACCTGAGTATTCTGCGTGTGCAACTGTTTTGCACCCGTTGTATTTGAACGTAGAGCCTATCACACCTGATCATCACGTGGTGTCTCAGCACGAAGAACTTTCGCAATGGTGCATACTCAGGGAGAACACTTCTTGATAATTAGTGAGAGATCATCTTAAAATGCTACCGTCAATCAAAGCAAGATAAGATGCATAAAAGATAAACATCACATGCAATCAATATAAGTGATATGATATGGCCATCATCATCTTGTGCTTGTGATCTCCATCTTCGAAGCACCGTCGTGATCACCATCGTCACCGGCGCGACACCTTGATCACCATCGTAGCATCGTTGTCGTCTCGCCAATCTTATGCTTCCACGACTATCGCTACCGCTTAGTGATAAATTAAAGCATTACAGCACAATTGCATTGCATACAATAAAGCGACAACCATATGGCTCCTGCCAGTTGCCGATAACTTGGTTACAAAACATGATCATCTCATACAATAAAATTTAGCATCATGTCTTGACCATATCACATCACAACATGCCCTGCAAAAACAAGTTAGACGTCCTCTACTTTGTTGTTGCAAGTTTTACGTGGCTGCTACGAGCTTAAGCAAGAACCAATCTTACCTACGCATCAAAACCACAACGATAGTTTGTCAAGTTGGTGCTGTTTTAACCTTCGCAAGGACTGGGCGTAGCCACACTCGGTTCACTAAAGTTGGAGAAACTGTCACCCGCTAGCCACCTTTGTGCAAAGCACGTCGGGAGAACCGGTCTCGCGTAAGCGTACGCGTAATGTCAGGTCCGGGCCACTTCATACAACAATACCGCCAAACCAAAGTATGACATGCTGGTAAGCAGTATGACTTATATCACCCACAACTCACTTGTGTTCTACTCGTGCATATAACATCAACACATAAAACCTAGGCTCGGATGCCACTGTTGGGGAACGTAGTAATTTCAAAATTTTCCTACGCACACGCAAGATCATGGTGATGCATAGCAATGAGAGGGGAGAGTGTGATCTACGTACCCTTGTAGACCGACACCGGAAGCGTTAGCACAATGCGGTTGATGTAGTCGTACGTCTTCACGGCCCGACCGATCAAGCACCGAAACTACGGCACCTCCGAGTTTTAGCACACGTTCAGCTCGATGACGATCCCCGGACTCCGATCCAGCAAAGTGTCGGGGTAGAGTTCCGTCAACACAACGGCGTGGTGACGATCTTGATGTACTACCGTCGCAGGGCTTCGCCTAAGCACCGCTACAATATTATCGAGGATTATGGTGGAAGGGGGCACCGCACACGGCTAAGAATATGATCACGTGGATCAACTTGTGTCTAGGGGTGCCCCTGCCCCCGTATATAAAGGAGCAAGGGGAGGAGGCCGGCCGGCCCCTATTGGCGCTCCAGGAGGAGTCCTCCTCCTAGTAGGAGTAGGACTCCTACTAGGAGGGGGAAGGAAGTGGGGAGGGAGAAGGAAGGGGGGGCGCCGCCCCCCCTCTCCTAGTCCAATTTGGACCAGGGGGAGGAGGCGCGCGGCCCACCCTGGCTGCCCCTCTCTCTCTCCTCTAAGGCCCATATGGCCCATTACTTCTCCCGATAGGGTTTCGGTAACCCTCCGGCTCTCCGGTTTTCTCCGAAATCACCCGGAACACTTCCGGTGTCCGAATATAGCCGTCTAATATATCAATCTTTATGTCTCGACCATTTCGAGACTCCTCGTTATGTCCGTGATCACATCCAGGACTCCTAACTAACTTCGGTACATCAAAACACATCAACTCATAATATAACTGTCATCGAAACCTTAAGCGTGTGGACCCTACGGGTTCGAGAACAATGTAGACATGACCTAGACACGTCTCCGGTCAATAACCAATAGCGGAACCTGGATGCTCATATTGGCTCCTACATATTCTACGAAGATCTTTATCGGTCAGACCGCATAACAACATACGTTGTTCCCTTTGTCATCGGTATTTTACTTGCCCGAGATTCGATCGTCGGTATCTCAATACCTAGTTCAATCTCGTTACCGACAAGTCTCTTTACTCGTTTCGTAATACATCATCTCGCAACTAACTCATTAGTTGAAATGCTTGCAAGGCTTATGTGATGTGTATTACCGAGAGGGCCCAGAGATACCTCTCCGACAATCGGAGTGACAAATCCTAATCTCGAAATACACCAACCCAACATGTACCTTTGGAGGCACCTGTAGAGCTCCTTTATAATCACCCAGTTACGTTGTGACGTTTGGTAGCACACAAAGTGTTCCTCCAGCAAACGGGAGTTGCATAATCTCATAGTCATAGGAACATGTATAAGTCATGAAGAAAGCAATAGCAACATACTAAACGATCGGGTGCTAAGCTAATGGAATGGGTCATGTCAATCACATCATTCTCCTAATAATGTGATCCCGTTAATCAAATGACAACACATGTCTATGGTTAGGAAACATAACCATCTTTGATTAATGAGTTAGTCAAGTAGAGGCATACTAGTGACGTTTGGTTTGTCTATGTATTCACACAAGTATTATGTTTCCGGATAATACAATTCTAGCATGAATAATAAACATTTATCATGATATAAGGAAATAAAATAATAACATTATTATTGCCTCTAGGGCATATTTCCTTCAGTTGTCTCGGTGCAACTTGCCTCCGGTGACATAAGCCGCACCCAAGAGGTTGCATTTCCTACCGCATCTCAGATCTCTCTCTATTCCCAAGTGTGAATATATGGGCATTAATTTTTTTATATATGTACATTGATGACAACTTGTGGGATGAACTAAAATATTCGGTAGTTGCAAAAATTAAATTCAAAAAAACTTTGAGGCTACATGCTACCGAATACATGCTATAAGAATTTCATAAATTAAAAGAAATACATGTTCAATTGGAACCAATTTCTTTCCTCGGAAACAGAAAGTGACACCGGTTGTTGCTAAAGTGGTATATATATATATGCCTTTAAATTTATGCATTTGCCAATTGCAAAGAACAGGACATCATGTGTTACTGCTTGTTAATAATAAAAACCAACATACAACCTATGATTTATGAAACCAAACTCAAAGTTTATAATAAGTAAACCAATTATTCTTCTGTACTTAGAAGGGTTTGGCTTCTTCAGAAGTTAATAATTTAAATCAGAAAATGTAACAACCGGTTTCCAAAAATCTGAAACTAAATAACATCCTAATAATAGGATTAAGTTTGAAATACTAAAATGGACATACCTCACTCCCAACTACCCGAGCCCTACAAATGAATCATACAACTAGAAGTATCTTTCCTAATATGTTGATCTTGAACAAGTTATGAGTTGTGGTTCGAAGGGGGGTACGAGAACTACTTATATAGATGCACGTGGGATCAAAGCGGAACCATTTATCACGTACTCTAAAGAATAAACATATTTTTTGGTAATGTCATTTGTGGGCCATCCTTCATTCCACGAGCACAGTCAAGAACATGTGTTAGTGCAATTTTAGTGAGAAATGTTTGGTGAATGCAATACAATACTTCATGGTAATAATTAACTAAGGGTTTTGTTTAACATGCACATAGATTATTATGCAACAATGTGAAAGGTCATGTGTTACTAAAGTGCATGCAAATACTCCAAACATATAAAAAGCAAAGTTAATACGTAGGCAAGTGTTGGCTAAAAATATGCTAAGCAGCATTGAAGGTTGTAATTATTTGCTAAACATAGGTTGTCGGATAAGGACACTTAAATACAATCATTGAGAAACATATCTACAAATTTCCAATGTTGAAATTGCGAAACTACATGTTCTTGTTTGATAACAAAATTACAAGGTCAAGACAACACACTCTTTAGAATTAGTAAGTAAAGTAATAATTTACACGCGTTATAAAATTAGAATACACACGACCTTGAAATGTGAGATGGAAAATTAATTATGCAAAGGTGACAATATATAGCATCTAAGGACAATGACAAGCAAAAGAAAACTTCCAACTTATAAAGAATATCACTATATTCTGCAAGCATATTGTATAATCCGATTCCTTGCTATTCGTAGAGCTCAGGATATGAAAATTACAATTGTGATTGTGTTGTTTTCATGCTTGGTCCCATAGAATCTAAAGGCAACTACTGTGCAATTTCTTGCTTGGTCAGAATTACATCTTGGAAATACTCTTTACACTCCTCATGGTTAAGATCATCTTCTTTCATAAAGACATACCTAGCCACCATCACATGCTCTCTTCCTTGATATTCTCAAAGTTTTGGATGCACTGTTGTTGCTCTGTGATTCTCCACCATTAGATATATCTCTAACTGGACAACATCCTTTTCCAACAAAGACGTCATTTGCTGCTTCTCCTAATCCTTGAAATTCCCCACAGTCGGCCTCCTCCCTCTCTTTGGCATAATTAAATTGGAGTGAATCTATAGTGTTTCATCACCATATGTATATATGAGAAGAAGGATCTCACTTCATGTATTCATCTTGCTCAAAACAGGAGTTGTTATCAGAAAGTGGGTATAGAAACACCTTATATAGGTGGAAGTGCATCTAAATTGGAACCATAAATCCATCTCTCAACAACATCCCTCCCACATAAGCATTTTGTGCCACTAGAGAGAAAGTCCACCAACCCCAAACACCGTCTTCCTCATCCCATGCCAGGCTCGACGCTGTTGTCTCGCTGGAACTCGCCTCCGGTGACATTAGCCGCACCCAAGAGGTTGCATTTCCTACCGCATCACAGACCTCTCTCAATTCCCAAGTGTCAATTTATGGGCATGCATTATTTTATAGTAAGTACGTTGATGACAACTTGTGGGATGAACTAAAAGATTCGGTAGTTGTAAAAATTATATTCAAAAAAATCTTTGAGGCTACATGCTACCAAATACATGCTCTAAGAATTTCATAAATTAAAAGCAGCACATGTTTAATTGGAACCAATTTCTTTCCTCGGAAACAGAAAGTGACACGTGTTGTTGCTCAAGTGGTCTATATATATATGCGTGTAAATTTATGCATTTGCCAATTGCAAAGATCGGGACAACATGTGTTACTGCTTGTCAACAATAAAAACCAACATACAGCCTACGATTTATAAAACCAAACTCAAAGTTTATAATAAGTGAACCAATAATTCTTCTCTATTAGATGAGTTTGGCTTGTTAAAAAGTTAATAATTTAAATCAGAAAATGTAACAACCACTTTCCAAAATTTGAAACTAAATAACATTCTGATAATGATTAAGTTTGAAATACTAAAATGTACATAACTCACTCCCAGCTACCCGAGTCCTACAAATGAATCATACAACTAGAAGTATCTTTCCTAATATTTTGATCTTGAACAAGATATGAGTTGTGGTTCGAAGGAGGGTATGAGAACTACTTATATAGATGCACGTGGGATCAAAGCAGAACCATTTATCATGTACTCTAAAGAATAATCATATTTTTTGGTAATGTCATTTGTGGGCCATCCTTCATTCCACGGGCACAGTCAAGAACATGTGTTAGTGCAATTTTAGTGAGAAATGTTTGGTGAATGCAATACAATACTTCATGGTAATAATTAACTAAGGGTTTTGTTTAACATACACATCGATTATTATGCAACAATATGAAAGGTCATGTGTTACTAAAGCGCATGCAAATACTCCAAACATATAAAAAGCAAAGTTAATACGTAGGCAAGTGTTGGCTAAAAATATGCTAAGCAGCATTGAAGGTTGTAATTATTTGCTAAACATAGGTTGTCGGATAAGGAAACTTAAATACAATCATTAAGAAACATATATGCAAACTTCCAACGTTGAAATTGCAAAACTACATGTTCTTGTTTGATAACAAAATTCAAGGTCAAGACAACACACTCTTTAGAATTAGTAAGTAAAGTAATAATTTACACGCGTTATAAAATTGGAATACACACGACCTTGAAATGTGAGATGGGAAATTAATTATGCAAAGGTGACAATATATAGCATCTAAGGACAATGACAAGCAAAAGCAGACTTCCAACTTATAAAGAATATCACTATATTCTGCAAGCATGTTGTATAATCCGATTCCTTCCTATCCTTAGAGCTCAAGATATGAAAATTACAATTGTGATTGTGTCGTTTTCATGCTTGGTCCCATCGAATCTAAAGGCAACTACTGTGCAATTTCTTGTTTGGTCAGAATTACATCATGGAAATACTCCTTACACCCCTCATGGTTAAGATCATCTTCTTTCATAAAGACATACCTAGCCACCATCCCGTGCTCTCTTCCTTGATCTTCTCAAAGTTTTGGATGCACTATTGTTGCTCTGTGATTCTGCACCATAAGATACATCTCTAACTGGACAACATCCTTCTCCAACAAAGACATCATTCACTGCTTCTCCTAATCCTTGAAATTCCCCAAAGTCGGCCTCCTCCCTCTCTTTGGCGTACTTAAATTGGAGCGAATCTGTAGTGTTTCATCACCATATGTATATATGACAAGAAGAATCTCACTTCATATATTCGTCTTGCTCCAAATAGGAGTTGTTGTCAGAAAGTGGGGATAGAAACACCTTATATAGGTGGAAGTGCATCTAAATTGGAACGATCAATCCAGCTCTCAACAACATACCTCCCATTTATGCATATTGTGCCACCGGAGAGAAAGTCCGCCAACCCCCAACACCGTCTTCCTCATCCCATGCCAGGCTCGACGTTGTTGTCTCGGTGCAACTCGCCTCCGGTGACATTAGCCGCACCCAAGAGGTTGCATTTCCTACCGCATCTCAGACCTCTCTCTATTCCCAAGTGTGAATATATGGGCATGCATTATTTTATAGTAAGTATATTGATTAAAACTTGTGGGATGAACTAAATGATTCGGTAGTTGTAAAAATTATATTTTAAAAACTTTGAGGCTACATGCTATCGAATACATGCTCTAAGAATTTCATAAATTAAAAGCAGCACATGTTTAATTGGAACCAATTTCTTTCCTCGGAAATAGAAAGTGACACATGTTGTTGCTGAAGTGGTCTATATATATGCGTGTAAATTTATGCATTTGCCAATTGCAAAGATCGGGACATCATGTGTTACTGCTTGTCAACAATAAAAACCAACGTATAGCCTGCGATTTATGAAACCAAACTCAAAGTTTATAATAAGTAAACCAATAATTCTTCTCTACTTAGAAGGGTTTGGCTTGTTCACAAGTTATTAATTTAAATCAGAAAATGTAACAACCACTTTCCAAAATCTGAAACTAAATAACATCCTAATAATAGGATTATGTTTTAAATACTAAAATGGATATACCTCACTCCTAGATACCCGAGCCCTACAAATGAATCATACAACTAGAAGTATTTTTCCTTATATATTGATCTTGAACAAGATATGAGTTGTGGTACAAGAACTACTTATATAGATACACGTGGGATCATAGTGGAACCATCTATCGTTTCCTCTAAAGAATAATCATATTTTTTGGTAATGTCATTCGTAGTCCATCCTTCATTCCACGGGCATAGTCAAGAACATGTGTTAGTCTAATTTTAGTGAGAAATGTTTGGTGAATGCAATACAATACTTCACGGAAATAATTAACTAAGGGTTCTGTTTAACATACACATCGATTATTATGCAATAATATGAAAGGTCATGTTTTACGAAAGCGCATGCAAATACTCCAAACATATTAAAAGCAAAGCTAATACGTAAGCATGTGTTGGCTAAGAATATGCTAAGAAGCATTGAAGGTTGTAATTATTTGCTAAACATAGGTTGTCGGATAAGGACACATAAATACAATCACTGAGAAACATATGTGCAAACTTCCAACATTGAAATTGCAAAACTACATGTTCTTGTTTGATAACAAAATTACAAGGTCAAGACAACACACTCTTTAGAATTAGTAAGTAAAGTAATAATTTAGATGCATTAGAAAAGTGGAATACACACGACCTTGAAATGTGAGATGGGAAATTAATTATGAAAAGGTGACAATATATAGCATATAAGGACAATGACAAGCAAAAGCAGACTTCCAACTTATAAAGAATATCACTATATTCTGCAAGCATATTGTATAATCCGATTCGTTCCTATCCTTAGAGCTCAAGATATGAAAACTACAATTGTGATTGTGTCATTTTCATGCTTGGTCCCATAGAATCTGAAGGGAACTGGTGCACAATTTCTTGCTTGGTCAGAATTACATCTTGGTAATACTCCTGACACTCCTCATGGTTAAGATCACCTTCTTTCATAAAGACATACCTTTCCACCACCCCGTGCTCTCTTCCTGATCTTCTCAAAGTGTTGGATGCACTATTGTTGCTATGTGATTCTCCACCACAAGATATCTCTCTAACTGGACAACATCCTTTTCCAACAAAGACATCATTCGCCGCTTCTCCGAATCCTTGAAATTCCTCACAGTCGGCCTCCTCACTCTCTTTGGCATACTTAAATTGGAGTGAATCTATAGTGTTTCATCACCATATGTATATATTAAAAGAAGAGTCTCACTTCATATATATATCTTGCTCAAAATAGGAGTTGCTGTCAGAAAGTGGGGATAGAAACACCTTGTATAGGTGGAAGTGCATCCAAATTGGAACCATCAATCCATCTCTCAACCGCATCCCTCCCATATATGCATTTTGTGCCACCGGAGAGAAAGTCCGCCAACCCCCACCACCATCTTCCTCATCCCATGTTAGGCTCGACGCTGTTGTCTCGGTGCAACTTGCCTCCTGTGACATTAGCCGCACCCAAGAGGTTGCATTTCCTACCGCATCTCAGACCTCTCTCCATTCCCATGTCTGAATATATGGGCATGCAGTTTTTTATAGTAATTACATTGATGACAACTTTTGGGATGAACTAAAGTATTCGGTAGTTGTAAAAATTAAATCCAAAAAAACTTTGAGGCTACATGCTACCGTATACATGCTCTAAGAATTCATAAATTAAAAGCAGCACATGTTTAATTGGAACCAATTTCTTTCCTCAGAAACAGAAAGTGACACATGTTGTTGCTGAAGTGGTCTATATATATATGCGTGTAAAATTATGCATTTGCCAATTGAAAAGATCGGGACATCATGTGTTACTACTTGTCAACAATAAAAACCAACATACAGCCTGCGATTTATGAAACCAAACTCAAAGTTTATAATATGTGAACGAATAAGTCTTCTCTACTTAGAAGGGTTTGGCTTCTTCACAAGTTAATAATTTAAATCAGAAAATGTAACAACCACTTTCCAAAGATCTGAAACTAAATAACATCCTGATAATAGGATTAAGTTTGAAATACTAAAATGGACATACCTCAGTCCCAGCTACCCGAGCCATACAAATGGATCATACAACTAGAAGTATCTGTCCTAATATATTGATCTTGATCAAGATATGAGTTTTGATTTGAAGGAGGGTACGAGAACTCCCTACATAGATGCATGTGGGATCAAAGTGGAACCATCTATCATGTCCTCTAAAGAATAATCATATTTTTTTGGTAATGTCATTTGTAGGCCATCCTTGATTCCACGGGCACAGTCAAGAACATGTGTCAGTGCAATTTTAGTGAGAAATGTTTGGTGAATGCAATACAATACTTCACAGTAATAATTAACTAAGGGCTCTTTTTAACATAGACATCGATTATTATGCAACAATACCAAAGGTCATGTGTTACTAAAGCGCATGCAAATACTCCAAACATATAAAAAGCAAAGCTAATACGTAAGTGATATGTCTCAAACGTATCTATAATTTTTTATTGTTCCATGCTATTATATTTCCCGTTTTGGATGTTTATGGGCTTTATTATACACTTTATATTATTTTTGGGACTAACCTATTAACCGGAGGCCTAGCCCAAAATGATGTTTTATTGCCTATTTCGGTGTTTCGAAGAAAAGGAATATCAAATGGAGTCCAAACGGAATGAAACATTCGGGAGAGTTATTTTTGAAACGGAAGCAACCCAGGAGACTTGGAGTAGACGTCAGGGAAGCTTCGAGGAATCCACGAGGCAGGGAGGCGTGCCCTACCCCCCTAGGCGCGCCCCCACCCTCGTGGGCCCCTCATGGCTCCCTGACCGACTTCTTTCGCCTATATATGTCCATATACCCTAAAAACATCGAGGATCGGAATAGATTGGGAGTTCCGCCGCCGCAAGCCTCTCTAGCCACCGAAAACCAATCTAGACCCGTTCCGGCACCCTGCCGGAGGGGGGAATCCCTCTCCGGCGTCCATCTTCATCATCCCAGCGTTCTCCATTACGAGGAGGGAGTAGTCCACCCTCGGGGCTGAGGGTATGTACCAGTAGCTATGTGTTTGATCCCTCTCTCTCTCTCTCTCTCGTGTTCTTGAGTTGGCACGATCTTGATGTATCGCGAGATTTGCTATTATAGTTGGATCTTATGATGTTTCTCCCCCTCTACTCTCTTGTAATGGATTGAGTTTTCCCTTTGAAGTTATCTTATCAGATTGAGTCTTTAAGGATTTGAGAACACTTGATGTATGTCTTGCATGTGCTTATCTGTGGTGACAATGGGATATCACGTGATCCACTTGATGTATGTTTTGGTGATAAAATTGCGAATTCTGTGACCTCGTGAACTTATGCATAGGGGTTGGCACACGTTTTCGTCTTGACTCTCCGGTAGAAACTTTGGGGCACTCTTTGAAGTTCTTTGTGTTGGTTGAATAGATGAATCTGAGATTGTGTGATGCATATCGTATAATCATACCCACGGATACTTGAGGTGACATTTGAGTATCTAGGTGACATTAGGGTTTTGGTTGATATGTGTCTTAAGGTGTTATTCTAGTATGAACTCTTGAATAGATTGATCCGAAAGAATAACTTTGAGGTGGTTTCGTACCCTACAATAATCTCTTTGTTTGTTCTTCGCTATTAGTGACTTTGGAGTGACTCTTTGTTGCATGTTGAGGGATAGTTATATGATCCAATTATGTTATTATTGTTGAGAGACTTGCACTAGTGAAAGTATGAACCCTAGGCCTTGTTTCCTAGCATTGCAATACCATTTACGCTCACTTTTATCATTAGTTACCTTGCAGTTTTTATATTTTCGGATTACAAAAACCTATATCTACCATCCATATTGCACTTGTATCACCATCTCTTCGCCGAACTAGTGCACCTATACAATTTACCATTGTATTGGGTGTGTTGGGGACACAAGAGACTCTTTGTTATTTGGTTGCAGGGTTGTTTGAGGGAGACCATCTTCATCCTACGCCTCCCACGGATTGATAAACCTTAGGTCATCCACTTGAGGGAAATTTGCTACTGTCCTACAAACCTCTGCACTTGGAGGCCCAACAACGTCTACAAGAAGAAGGTTGTGTACTAGACATCAAGCTCTTTTCTGGTGCCGTTGCTGGAGAGGTTAGTGCTTGAAGGTATATCTTTAGATCTTGCAATCGAATCTTTCTGTTTCTTATTTTACCACTAGTTTAGTTTATAAAAGAAAATTACAAAAAAATGGAATTGAGTTTGCCTCATACGCTTCATCTTTTTAATATTTTTCATGAGAATGATGGAAAGGAAAATTGTGCTCAAGTGCTAGAAGAAGAAGTCTATAAAATGTTTGGCACTAAATTTTTGAATGATGAGCATGATTGCAATGTTGTTAGTATGAATTCCTTGAATATCCATAGTACTAATGATGATTGCACTAGTCATAATGAAAATGTCTCTTATAAGCATGTCAATTTTTGTGGAGTGCATAGAGTTTGCAAGTGCACACCAAATAGGGAAGATAGATTTTGCAAGAGGCATAAGTATTTGGAAACTAAGTGGTTGCAAGAAAGGCTAGATGTTTGTGCTGAAAATTTAAAATTTCTTCGCCATACTTGTGAACTTTGCAATGAACATTGTCATTTAAATCTCCAATGCAAATTGTTTCATGATCGTATCATGTCCAAAAATTGTGATGATTTGATTTCCCTTGCACATCATAATGAACTTAGTTTGCTTTCGGGTTATGAAGAAATGAAACATATAACTAAGCATATTCCAGAATATAACCTTGAGAAATCCCTCGATATTGATCTAGAAGAAATTTTTATGTATTGTGTGGTGAATTGCATTGAAAACCCTTATATTGCCAATTACATAAAGAAAAGAAAACACATAGAGGATGAAGAGAATAGTAATGAAAGGGAAGAGACTTCCCAATATTCTCCAATTATTTCTTATGATGAATCAGGTAACGAGGAGGAGCCTCCTATTCAACCAATCTCATCAATAAGGAGCTCCAAAAAGAGGATTGAACCCACACATAATGTGAAGAAGAAAAAGAAAAGACAGAGAAGTAAAGGTGAAAATGTATCCCTCCCAAATGATGTTGCCCCTATTAGTCATTGTGACGATGATAATTGCTATACTATTGGTGCTATCCATATTATTAATGATGAGAGTGATTATGCTTATGATATGAAAAGTCCCAAGCTTGGGGATGCTATGTTTGATGAGAATGACATGTTTGAGAATATATTTTCTGCAATTAATGTTTGTCCCAAGCTTGGGGATGCTATGTTTAATGAACATGATATTTCTAGCCTCTCAAGTTTTGATATGCAAATTTGTTATGATGATAGCATGCCTCCTACTTATGATGATTATATTGATGAAAGTGGGTTTGGAAGAGTGTCAACTTTAGGAAGTAATGATCCCACTATTTTGGAGGATGTTGAATCTTATTGTGATAATTATGAAAGTGGATTTGGAGAGGCCATGACTTTATTTAGTAATGATTCCACTATCTTGGAAGAGGTTTCAATTGATTATTATGAGAACAAAGTTGCTACTTATGATGATTATTGTGATGATACTTATGCTATAAAAAGTAGTGATGATTATATTTATAAAACTTGTCATGATTATGATTACCCTTTTTCTGAACATTACTCCTTTAATGTGGAAACAATTTATAGTATTCGAGTTTCTTATGATACTCTCACTATTCCGAACGAGAAGAATTTTGCTTATGCGGAGAGTAATAAAATTTCTATGCTTGTAGATCATGAAAATAATGCTTTATGTGATGGTTATACTGTTGAATTCATTAATGATGCTACTGAAAATTATTATGAGGGAGGAATATATGCTTGTAGGAATTGCAATAATATCAAGTTTCCTCTCTCTATGTGCTTAAAGTTTTAAAGTTATGCTTGTTTTGCCTTCCTATGCTAGTTGGTTATTGTTCCCATAAGTTGTTTGCTCACAAAATCGCAATGCATAGGAAGTGGGTTGGACTTAAATGTGCTAGTCATATTCTTCATGATGCTCTCTTTATGTTTCAATTCTTATCTTTTATGTGAGCATCATTGAAATCATCATGCCTGGCTAGGGGCGTTAAACGATAACGCTTGTTGGGAGGCAACCCAATTTTATTTTTGTTCTTTGCTTTTTGTTCCTGTTTAGTAATAAATAATTCGTCTAGCCTCTGTTTAGATGTGGTTTTATGTTTTAATTAGTGTTTGTGCCAAGTAGAACCTTTGGGAAGACTTGGGTGAAGTCTTTGCGATCTTGCTGTAAAAAACAGAAACTGTAGCGCTCACGAGTTTTGCTTCCATTTTTTACTGGAGAGTGCGATTAGGTTGATTCTTTTTGGAGATGATTAATAGACAAATTCCTCACGTCCAGTAATTTATTTTAGAATTTTTGGGTTTCCAGAAGTATACGTTTGATCCAGATTACTACAGACTGTTCTATTTTTGACAGATTCTGTTTTCTATGTGTTGTTTGCTTATTTTGATGAATCTATGAGTAGTATCAGAGGGTATGAACCATAGATGAGTTGGAATACAGTAGATATTACACCAATATGAATTTAGAATGAGTTCACAACAGTACCTAAGTGGTGATTTATTTTCTTATACTAACGGAGCTTACGAGTTTTCTGTTAAGTTTGGTGTTGTGAAGTTTTCAAGTTTTGGGTAAAGATTCTATGGACTATGGAATAAGGAGTGGAAAGAGCCTAAGATTGGGGATTCCCAAGACACCCCAAGCTAATATTCAAGGATAACCAAGAGCCTAAGCTTGGGGATGCCCCAGAAGGCATCCCCTCTTTCGTCTTCGTTCATCGGTAACTTTACTTGGAGCTATATTTTTATTCACCACATGATATGTGTTTTGCTTGGAGCGTCAATTTATTTTGTTAGGATTTGCTTACTGTTATTTAGAACAATGTTTTGCATATTTTATTTCAATAAAAGTGGCATTGATGGCCTTTGCTATGCCTATTTTACAAGTCTACATGTTGCTGTTTGAAAACAGAAAGTTTACCACTGTTGCAAAAATTCCCTAGAAAATTCAGAATGTGATAAAATGTTGAAACCTTTTTCATAATAAGCTCTGATAAATTTAATACAGTGGGGATTTTCTTTCATAGTTTTTGGAGCTAAGGAAGTATGGATCTTGCTGCATTCTTCACAGACTGTCCTGTTTAGGCAGATTGCTGTTATGTTTGCTTGTTTAATGATTCTATTTGAGGATAGGACTATTAAATATGCGGAGGCATTTAGTATGCAATGTTGATTAATAATTTTAGTGATTTTATACAGAAGAGTAGGATAAGGTTTTTTCATTGGTTTATACTAACTTATCTCACGAGTCCTTGTTAAGTTTTGTGTGGCCGAAGCTTTTGAGATTTAGGGAGACCGTGATATGAGAGGAATTAAGGAGACACAAAAGCTCAAGCTTGGGGATGCCCAAGGCATCCCAAGATAATATTTCAAGAAGTCTCAAGCGTCTAAGCTTGGGGATGCCCCGGTTGGCATCCCACCTTTCTTCTTCAACAACTATCGGTTAGTATCGGTTGATCCTAAGCTTTTGCTTCTTCACATGATGTTTGCTATTCTTAGCTATCATTTTATTTTATTTTGTTTTTCTTGCTGTTTGAATAAAATACCAAGATCTGAAATTCTTAAACGTTAGAGAGTCTTCATATAGTTACATAATTATTTGACTACTCATTGATCTTCACTTATATCTTTTGGAGTAGTTTGTCGTTTGCTCTAGTACTTCACCTATATCTTTTTAGAGCATGGAGGTGGTTTTATTTTGAAGAAATAAACGAACTCTCATGCTTCACTTATATTATTTTGAGAGTCTTTAGGACAGCGTGGTAATTTGATTTGGTTATAAATTTAGTCCTAATATGATGGGCATTCAAGATGGGTATAATAAAAACTTTCATATAGAGTGCACTGAATACTATGAGAAGTTTGATACTTGATGATTGTTTTGAGATATGAAGATGGTGATATTAGAGCCATGCTAGTTGAGTAGTTGTGAATTTGAGAAATACTTGTGTTGAAGTTTGTGATTCCCATAGCATGCACGTGTGGTGAACCGTTATGTGATGAAGTCGGAGCATGATTTTTTTATCGATTGTCTTCCTTATGAGTGGCGATCGGGAACGAGCGATGGTATTTTCCTACCAATCTATCCCCCTAGGAGCATGCGCGTAGTACTTTGTTTCGATAACTAATAGATTTTTGCAATAAGTATGTGAGTTCTTTATGACTAATGTTGAGTCCATGGATTATACGCACTCTCACCCTTCCACCATTGCTAGCCTCTCTAGTACCGTGCAACTTTCGCCTGTACCACAAACCCACCATTTACCTTCCTCAAAACAGCCACCATACCTACCTATTATGGCATTTCCATAGCCGTTCCGAGATATATTGCCATGCAACTTTCCACCGTTCCGTTTATTATGACACGCTTCATCATTGTCATATTGCTTTGCATGATCATGTAGTTGACATCGTACTTGTGGCAAAGCCACCATTCATAATTATTTCATACATGTCACTCTTGATTCATTGCACATCCTGGTACACCGCCAGAGGCATTCATATAGAGTCATATTTTGTTCTAAGTATCGAGTTGTAATTCTTGAGTTGTAAGTAAATAAAAGTGTGATGATCATCATTATTAGAGCATTGTCCCAGTGAGGAAAGGATGATGGAGACTATGATTCCCCCACAAGTCGGGATGAGACTCCGGACAAAAAATAAAAAAAAGGAGAAAAAAGAGGCCATAAAAAAAGAGAAGGCCCAAAAAATGAGAGAAAAAGAGAGAAGGGGCAATGCTACTATCCTTTTACCACACTTGTGCTTCAAAGTAGCACCATGATCTTCATGATAGAGAGTCTCCTATGTTGTCACTTTCATATACTAGTGGGAATCTTTCATTATAGAACTTGGCTTGGATATTCCAATGATGGGCTTCCTCAAAATGCCCTAGGTCTTCGTGAGCAAGCGAGTTGGATGCACACCCACTTAGTTTCTTTTTGAGCTTTAATACACTTATAGCTCTAGTGCATCCGTTGCATGGCAATCCCTACTCACTCACATTGATATCTATTGATGGGCATCTCCATAGCCCGTTGATACGCCTAGTTGATGTGAGACTATCTTCTCCTTTTTGTCTTCTTCACAACCACCAGTCTATTCCACCTATAGTGCTATGTCCATGGCTATTGCGTGAAGATTGAAAAAGTTTGAGAACATCAAAAGTATGAAACAATTGCTTGGCTTGTCATCGTGGTTGTGCATGATTTAAATATTTTGTGTGATGAAGATAGAGCATAGCCAGACTATATGATTTTGTAGGGATAGCTTTCTTTGGCCATGTTATTTTGATGAGACATGATTACTTTGTTAGTATGCTTGAAGTATTATTATTTTTCTGTCAATATTAAACTTTTGTCTTGAATCTTATGGATCTGAATATTCTTGCCACAATAAAGAAGATTACATTGATAAATATGTTAGGTAGCATTCCACATCAAAAATTCTGTTTTTATCATTTACCTACTCGAGGACGAGCAGGAATTAAGCTTGGGGATGCTTGATACGTCTCTAACGTATCTATAATTTTTTATTGTTCCATGCTATTATATTACCCATTTTGGATGTTCATGGGCTTTATTATACAGTTTTATATTATTTTTGGGACTAACCTATTAACCAGAGGCCCAGCCCAAAATGTTGTTTTATTGCCTATTTCAGTGTTTCGAACAAAAGGAATATCAAATGGAGTCCAAACGGAATGAAACCTTTAGGAGAGTTATTTTTGGAACGGAAGCATCCCAGGAGACTTGGAGTAGACGTCTGGGAAGCTTCGAGGAAGCCACGAGGCAGGGAGGCGCGCCCCCACCCTCGTGGGCCCCTCGTGGCTCCCCTGACTGACTTCTTTCGCCTATATATGTCCATATACCCTAAAAACGTCGAGGAGCAGAATAGATCGGGAGTTCCGCCGCCGCAAGCCTCTCTAGCCACCGAAAATCAATCTAGACCCGTTCTGGCACCCTGCCGGAGGGGGGAATCCCTCTCCGGCGACCATCTTCATCATCTTGGCGCTCTCCATGACGAGGAGGGAGTAGTACACCGTCGGGGCTGGGGGTATGTACCAGTAGCTATGTGTTTGATATATATATATATATATATATATATATATATATATATATATATATATATATATATATATATATATATATATATATATATATATATATATATCGTGTTCTTGGGTTGGCACGATCTTGATGTATCGCGAGCTTTGCTATTATAGTTGGATCTTATGATGTTTCTCCCCCTCTACTCTGTTGTCATGGATTGAGTTTTCCCTTTGAAGTTATCTTATCGGATTGAGTCTTTAAGGATTTGACAACACTTGATGTATGTCTTGCATGTGCTTATCTGTGGTGACAATGGGATATCACGTGATCCACTTGATGTATGTTTTGTGATCAACTTGCGAGTTCTGTGACCTCATGAACTTATGCATAGGGGTTGGCACACGTTTTCGTCTTGACTCTCCGGTAGAAACTTTGGGACACTCTTTGAAGTTCTTTGTGTTGGTTGAATAGATGAATCTGAGATTGTGTGATGCATATCGTATAATCATACCCATGGATACTTGAGGTGACATTGGATTATCTAGGTGACATTAGGGTTTTGGTTGATATGTGTCTTAAGACGTTATTCTAGTACGAAATCTTGTATAGATCGATCCGAAAGAATAACTTTGAGGTGGTTTCGTACCCTACAATAATCTCTTCGTTTGTTCTCCGCTATTAGTGACTTTGGAGTGACTCTTTGTTGCATGTTGAGGGATAGTTATATGATCCAGTTATGTTGTTATTGTTGAGAGAACTTGCACTAGTGAAAGTATGAACCCTAGGCCTTGTTTCCTAGCATTGCAATACCGTTTACGCTCACTTTTATCATTAGTTACCTTGCAGTTTTTATATTTTTAGATTACAAAAACCTATATCTACCATCCATATTGCACTTGTATCACCATCTCTTCGCCGAACTAGTGCACCTATACAATTTACCATTGTATTGGGTGTGTTGGGGACACAAGAGACTCTTTGTTATTTGGTTGCAGGGTTGTTTGAGGGAGACCATCTTCATCCTACGCCTCCCACGGATTGATAAACCTTAGGTCATCCACATGAGGGAAATTTGCTACTGTCCTACAAACCTCTGCACTTGGAGGCCCAACAACGTCTACAAGAAGAAGGTTGTGTAGTAGACATCAGTAAGCAAGTGTTCGCTAAAAATATGCTAAGCAGCATTGAAGGTTGTAATTATTTGCTAAACATAGGTTGTCGGATAAGGACACTTAAATACAATCACTGAGAAACATATGTGCAAACTTCCAATTGCAAAGCTACATGTTCTTGTTTGATAACAAAATTACAAGGTCCAGAAAACACTCTATTTAGAATTATTAAGTAAAGTAATAATTTACATGCGGTAAAAGTGGAATACACATGACCTTCAAATGTCAGATGGGAAATTAATTATGCAAAGGTGGCAATATATAGCATCTAAGGACAATGACAAGCAAAAGTAGACTTCCAACTTATAATGAATATCACTATATTCTGCAAGCATATTGTATAATCCGATGCCTTGCTATCCTTAGAGCTCAAGATATGGAAATTACAATTGTGATCGTATCATTTTCATGCTTGGTCCCATAGAATCTAAAGGCAACTAGTGTGCAATTTCTTGCCTGGTCAGAATCACCTCTTGGTAATACTCCTTATACTCCTCATGGCTAAGATTGTCTTCTTTCATGAAGACATACCTAGCCACCACCCTGTGCTCTCTTCCTTGAGCTTCTCAAAGCTTTGGGGTGCACTATTGTTGCTCTGTAATTCTCAACCATAAGATATATCTCAAACAAGACAACATCCTTTTCGAGCAAAGACATCTTTCGCTGCTTCTCCTCATCCTTGACATTCCTCACAGTCGGCCTCCTCCCTCTCTTTGGCATACTTAAATTGGAGTGGGTCTATAGTGTTTCATCACTATATGTATACAAGAAGAATCTTACTTCACATATTCATCTTGCTCAAAATAGGAGTTGCTATCAGAAAGTGGGGATAGAAATACCTTATATAGGTGGAAGTGCATCAAAATTGGAACCACCAATCCATCTCTCAATGTCATCCCTCCTGTATATACATTTTGTGCCACCGGAGACAACGTCCGCCAACCCCCACCACCATCTTCCTCATCCCATGCCAGGCTTGACGTTGTTTTCTCAGTGCAACTCGCCTCCGGTGAAATTAGACACACCCAGGAGGTTGCATTTCCGGCCACATCTCGCACCTCTCTCTATTCCCAAGTGTGAATATATGGGCATGCATTTTTTTATAGTAAGGATATTGATGACAACTTGTGGGATGAATGTAAAGATTTGGTACTTGTAAAAGTTAAATTCAGAAAAGCTTAGAGGCTACATGCTACCAAATACATGCTCTAAGAATTTCATATATTAAAAGCGGCACATGTTTAATTCGAATTTTTTCCCTCGAAAATAGAAAGTAACACCTGTTGTTGTTGAAGTGATCTATATATGCATGTAAATTTGTGTATTTGCTAATTGTAAAGATCAAGACATCATCTGTTACTGATTGTCGACAACAAAAACCAACATATACCCTGGGATTTATGAAACCAAACTCAAAGTAAACAATAAGTGAACCAATAAGTCTACTCTGCATAGAAGGCTTTGGCTAGTTCACAAGTTAATAATTTAAATTAGAAAATGTAACAACCACTTTCCAAATATCTAAAATTAAATAAGATCCTGATAATAGGATTAAGTTTTAAATACTAAAATGGACATACCTCATTCCCAACTATCCGAGCCCTAGATATGAATCATACAACTAGAAGTATATGCCCGAACATATTTATCTTGAATAAGATATGAGTTGTGGTTCGAAGGAGGGTACGCGAACTCCTTATATAGACGCATGTGGGATCAAAGCGGAACCATCTATCATGTCCTCTAAAGTATAATCATATTTTTTGGTAATGTCATTCGTAGGTCATCCTTCATTCCATGGGCACAGTCGAGAACATGTGTCAGTGCAATTTTAGTGAGAAATGTTTGGTGAATGCAATACAATACTTCATGGTAATAATTAACTAATGGTTTTGTTTAACATAAAAATGGATTATTATGCAACAATATGAAAGGTCATGTGTTACTAAAGCCCATGCAAATACTACAAACATATAAAAAGCAATAACAGCCGGCGCACCCGAGCCGAACCCGGCGCGCTGGGGGCGCCCGCACAAGCGAAAAGGGCGTGTGGGACCGCTCTGTCGGCGAGAGGAGGGCCTTTTCCCGCTGTTTCTTCCAGCTTTCCCCTCGACTTCCCTCTCATTCTCTCCATTCCTCCCGCCAATCTCCTCCTGCTCTCCTCCCCGCCAGCCGCCATGCCGCCGAAGAAGTACGTGGTCCCCCGTGCCGTGACGGGTGCAACCTTCATCGTCGCCCAGCCGAAGCAAAGGAAACTAAGGGCGCCGCCGTCCAAGCCCCCGGGCATGTCCAATGCCGACTGGAGGGCTGAAGTTCAGCGCCGGGAGGCAGTCACCACCGACCGGCAGAACAGGGCCAACGCCAAGAAGGCCAGGGACAGCGCAGCGATCGCGGCTGCGGTGGCGGCGGATCAGGCGGAGCGCTCGGCGGAACAAGCCGAGGTGGCTCGCGTGGGGATGATGAATCCACCAGGTGTCCACGGCCAGTACGCGCCTTGGAGCTAGCAAAGCGTCAGCTCTCCGGCCGGCTTCTCGGCCTTGCTGCAACCCTGGGGCTGCTCGCCGTCGCCGGGCTATGCCGACGGGGACGCGCACGGTGGGTTCAACCCCAACATCACCTTCCCCCATGGTCACCCGGCCCAGCGGACGCCCTTGCCCGCCTTCGCCAGCGTGCAATACCCTCCGTACAACTACTCGTCGCCGGCCTACGCATCCTCCCTGACACCCCCTCTCCGTCGTGGCGCGCTGCCCTTCTCCCAAGCCTCCACGTTGCACCTCGGCGACACCAACGCTACCAAAGCCGACATGGACGACAACATCACGGTAGGCTCGGCCGCCGCAGCCGCGTCCCCCGGATTCAGTACGTAGGATGACACGGTAGACCTCAATGGCGACATGGCCGGCGAGCTCGACTACGGCGAGGAGGGGCCGGATGAGGAGGAGGAGGACGGCGAGGAGGAGGAGGAGGAGGAGGAGCCGACGCCTGCGTCAGCGAGGAAGCGAATGAAGAAGAAGGGGGTGACCAGGACCGGCGAGCCGCGCATCAAGTGGACGTCTAAGGAGTAGGAGTGACTCGCTGAAGCATGGAAAGTCGTTTGCCTCGACCCGATCACCGGCACAAACCAGAGCATCGACAAGTATTAGGAGCGCATCAAGGCCGAGTTCGACGAGCGCAAGCTCGTCAACCCCTACTTCAAAGGCACCCACACACAGCGCGGGTCGAAGGCGATGGCGAACCATTGGGGGCTCATCCAAACGACATGCAACAAATGGCATGGGATTGTCGAGGAGATCACGGCTCGCCCGGAGAGCGGCGCCAGCATTGAGGATCAGGTATGGCACGCTGGTTTCCCACTTCTTTTCGCCGTGGACGCCCGCCAACTGTTTGTTCCTCGTCGTGGCTGGTGCGGATGTTCGCCATGTATCGCCAGGACAGCAGCGACCAAGACTTCAAGTACCTCCACGTCTTCAAGTGGATCGAGAAGTGCGAGAAGTGGGCGGATGTCCGGCGCACCCTCGCCAAGGCCAAGGAGACCTACAAGCCGAACGCGCCAATGCCGGGCGTGGGCGACGGGCGCCCCGAAGGCAACAAAGGGGCCAAAAAGGGGAAGCATGTCGAGTCGGCCACCGCGCGAGTGCAAGAGTCCATCGAGCATTGCCTCGCTGACGCACAGGCCCGGGCCGCCCTACGGGAGGAGAAGACTGAGGCGTGCTGGTCGGCGTTGATAACGAACAGCGCCCTCAAGCTCGACCTACTCCGCACCAACGTCGCCATGAAGAAGAGGAACACCGACCTGGCTTTTCTGATGGGGGGGCGGACATGCTCCAGAGCAATGACGAGCAGCTCAAGGCGTGGTACCTAGCGGAGCGCGGCCTCATCCTGAACCAGCTGCCATCGATGGCGGCGCCAACTCCCACGCCCACGCCGACGACGCCAAGTCCGAGCGAGGATGCCTCCACGAGGCCCAGCAGCACAGAAGCTGCGCCGACACCGCCAAGCCCGTGCACGCCGACTCTGCCGACGCGAGAGGCCGACCCCGCCGTTTGATGCGTTGCCCAGGTGTCCTCTCGTTTTTTTGTACACCGAACTTTTCATCCGATCGCCGAACTTGGCCGCTGATCGCCAGACAAGGCATTTTTTGTGAGCGGGAAGGACCTAGTTTGAATTTGCCGCGACCTGGGGCGGTGCCTGGGGGCGTGGCTGGGAGCTAGATCGCCCCCAGGGGCCAATCTAGCGCCGGTTCGCCCCCGGGCGGCACTTTTTCGGCGCCCCAGGGGACCGAACGGCTGAAGATGCTCTAATTCCTCTTTTTTATGCTTGCTACCTCATGTAATCACATACCTCTTGATTTTCCGGGTGGGCCTAGCCTAAACCTGCCTAATCCCTCAGATCTGCTAGCTTCCTCATGTAATCATCTATATCTATCTATACCAATATAAAAAGACTCAAAGTGGTAGATTCAATTAATCTCGGCCATCAAATCATGTCAATCCAACGACCTAAACTGCTTCAATGTCGAGCGCTCAGCACGTTTAGTGTGCAGTTAATTTCATACCAAATATAGTGCTAATCACATAATAACACGCAAACAATACCCTACTATATACCCGCATGCATTAAATATACTTTCAAATTAACGTGCATTGTACATACACATTGAGTCTATATCTATTCTATCTATATCTATACCTCTATACCTATCTCCAATTTTTTCATCCGTTCACCGTCGAAAAGTTTTTTCTTTCTATCTGAGGTGGTACTAAACTTTTATGCATCTATCCGCTAGAAAAAAAGATTAGTACAGAATTCCATCAATGGGCCACGCGCGCTGCGGCCCAACGATGCCAGCCAATTTATTAATGCCCACAGAGTCAGGAAAGCCTTATTTGTCGCATGGACCGAAGAATAGTTGAAGTTTCGCACAGGGCGCCTATGACTGGGCCGGCCCGTTTCCCTTACTTTGTTGTTCTATTTCTATTTTTCTTTTTCTGTTCCTTTTTATTTCTCTTTTATATTTTTTTCCTTTTTTTCCTTATTTTTAATTATTCTTTATGAAGTAAAAATTTACAAAAATATTCAGAATTTCAGTTTTTATTCAAATATTCAAATAATGGTCAGAATTCCAAAATTTGCTTCTGTATTGAAAATGTTTGAAAATTTAAAATATCAAAATTTCCCGTTTCAAAATTTTCTCAATATTCAAAAAATGCTCTCCTTTTTAAAAATTATTTTGTCTTTTCCAAAAAAATTCAAGATTCTTTTATTAAAATTACATTTTATAAAATTTTCCATATTTTAAACAATTCTTGTTTGAGTGAAATGTTCAAAACCCAAAAAGAGATTGCGTCTAAAACATTTCATGCTTTTTTGAATGTTCCCTTAGAAAAATAAAAAAAATCAAAAATATTTTTGTTTTTTTAATTTAAATGTTTTCGAAATATTGTTTGTGAATTTAAAAAACTATTCATGTTTCTAATTTTGTTCGCGATTTTCTTAAGATATTGGAATTTGCAAAAACAATGTTCGCATTTTTCTAAAATTGTCCGGGATTTAAAAATTGTTAATGTTTCCAAGAATATTCACCAATTCGTTTTTTTAATGTTCAAAAAATCAAAAATATTTCTGATGTGAAACTATATTCATTTTTAAAATATTTGCGCTGGCCATTAGTTAGCTGTGCACATTCGTTCTTTGCTGGTTGACTATAAATGAAAGAAATTGTGGACACGTGTCAATAAATTATGTTATTTGGCTTTAGTTTGAGCAAAATTATGGGTACTTGATCTCTAAAATAATCGAAGAGAATAAACCCTAAAAAAAGGAACATTCATGCCTGATTATACTCATGAAATGGGATTTATGCGCTGCAATTAATAATCCACCCGGTTACGCCGTCGTAGCATAGAGTGGTCGAAGCAACCATGTCCCGAAGATCACTGCGCAGCCAACAAATGAGTAGGCAGGCACAAGCCCGAGATGAAGGCGAACCCGGAGGAAAAACGGCATGAGTTGGGTGCTCGCCACCACACCGACCAACCCCTATTACTATCAAGATTTTTGCGTGTCAAACATGTCCAGCGAGAAGATCATATCTTCTTGCTCTGTCGCCTACCATTGTCGAGACCCTTTTTTGGATGACACATCAATTATTTTCCCCGTTGCTTCTTGCAAAAAAAATATCCCTCCCGTTGCAATGCATGGGCATATGTGCTAGTAATAATAACACCCCGTTATTTTTAGGGTGAGCCCATCTAAGCCTCCTAATCCCACCGATCTCTAATTCCTTCCGATGTCTGAAACCGAGCGATGTAGGGCTCGTGCGCGGAATAGCCTCCTCCAGTTCAAAAAGGAGGAAAATAAATTAAACAAAAAAAGAAGCAAAACAGAAAAATAGAAAAGAAAAAAGGCTTAGGCCTTGGCCCAACTAGGAGACGACATCGCTTCATTGGGCGCCTGTTGGGCCGGCCCAAGCTCTCGCGGATATGAAAAAATTTCATCGATTTAAAAAATGTCCCTGTTTTGAAAATTTGTTCACAAATTCAATAACTGTTCCCATTTTCGAAATTTGTTTAAAAATAAAAAATGTTTGGGGAGTTCAAAATAATGTTCCTGTTTTAAAATTTTGATTGAAATTAAAAAAATGTTCATGTTTTCCAAAAACCAAATACAAACAATGTGTGCGCAAATTAAAAAAAAACTAGTTCCAATTTTTTGTTCGTACTTTCCCAATTTTTTATGAATTCCAAGCTCGTCTGACTACCGGCGAGCAGTCAGTAGCCGCCAACTCCACCACAGCGAGCACCAAGGTTCCCAATACCGGTTTTTTCCTTTTACAGTTTTTTTGATTTTTATTTTGCATTTCTTTGTTTTTTTGTTTCTTTTTTTATTTTTCCCCTTTCCCATTTCTTGGTTTCTTTTTTCGTTTTCATGTTTTTCTGTTTTCAAAAAATATTCATCTTTTCAGAAAAAAATGTTCTCGCTTCAGAAAAAACAAAATGTCAAAAACAATTCGCCTTTTTTACAAAGTTATTGATAAATTCAGCAAACTTTTGTCTTTTTCGAAAGTTGTTCCCGTTCAAGTATTTCTCAAAAAACACAAAACATGTTTGCTCTTATCAAAATTTGTTCAGCATTTCCAAAAAATGTTTCCACTATCAAAAAATTCACGAATTATAAAATGTCGCGTTTTTTGAGAAAATGTTCGGTAATTTTAAATAAAGGTCATTTAAAAAAATCTCATGTTCCAAAGAATGTTCATGTTTTCACGTAATTTTATGTTTTTTAAAAGATATCCTGATTTTCAATAAATTGCTCGAAATTTGGGAACATGTTAGGAATTCAATTTTTTTGTTCACATTCACCAAAAAAAATCCCATTTTTACAATAAAATTTAAGGTTTTAAAAAGTTTTCATGTTTTTAAAAAATGTTCGGAATTTTAAAAACTGTTCACATTGTAAAAACTGTTCATGGATTTGAAAAATTGTTCACTCTTTCAGAAAATGTTCAGAATTCCCTTTTTTACTTTTTGGAATATAGTTTTTTGATTTGATAATTTTTTTGTATTTCTAAAAAATATTCTTTATTTACAAAAAAATCATAAATTTGAAGAAATGTTTCAAAGAAAAATCAAAAATGTTTTCAAACCTCAATGTCGTAGTGTTCTTAAGACATTCGCGCTTACTAGCATCAACATAAGGCATCTATCCTACTGGTTAGCTGCGGTTGGCCTTGATGGCGAGGTCGCAAGTATACGTTCCAGCGGCGATCCCACCATACATACTAAAGTGGGTACGATTCGTCAAAAGTCCATATTACTCTTTACACGTTTAGTGAAGGGGTTGTACCAAAGCGGGGCTCCCGGTAAGATTCGTAACAATGTCAAATGCATTTTGGACCCTAGATTGTGAGATTCCTATCGCTTCCAGTGATGAACAATGAATCTATCCGATTCCTGTTGTTTGGAACAGTGTTGAATAATGAACGCCAAATTATTTGATTGATAGGAATTAGAGGGTGGCTCAAAGGACTTGACTGCTTTCATTCATCTTGGATAGAGTGTTAAGGCCTGGTGGTTGCAATCAGCCTCTACTGTATCCACCAACAACGAGAGAGAGAAATGCGACCTTTAAATATACAGCAGCTAGCCTTACGCAGGGCGCAGCGTGATCTAAGGTACAAGTAGCATGGTAACAAGAACAACATAGACATGACCACGACCGAGTGAAATTCTATAGACTGGCACGCGCCAAGCTGCCAACTTGTCCGAAAGGTGATAACATCTGCGAGAACTGCATGCTATCGAAACCATGGTCGCTTTGAACTCGCAGAGCTGATCTTATGACTACTACATTCAATCTGGACAAACAAAACCCAAAACAAAACGAAAACTCAGACATCGCAGAAGATTTTGTGGCCAACTAGTGCATACTAATTCAAGAGTTCTACCAGCCTAAAGGAATAAAGCTTTAGGTTCTTAGGTAGTACAAAGCAGTATATATCACAGAAGAACGCGGGATAGCATAATACTCACTTCACTGCAATTTTCTTAGGTAGTAATCTTAGCTGAATTTGAAACATGTGAGTGTAGTCAGACACTCACCTCACTGCAATCGTATACTCACTTCAGACAGAGGCATACTAAAGGAATCAGTCCTGTAAAACTCGTGCAGGAACTGGTACCATTGTTTTGCAGGAGTTGATTTACTGCCTAGGCACGCCCTAACAGTATAACAAACTTCTAACTAAAGATATGATGAACCCCATCAACTTGCGATGTGTAATCAGCATGGCAGATCTGGAATTTCCAAAGGTTGGCAGGCTGACATGGCTCCAAATGTTACCGTCCTTCACAGTAAGAAGGAAAGAGGGGTACGAGTCACATCAGCTGAAACGCCTAAACAAACTTGAAGACAAGCTGGAGATCTACAGCCTTGACTCTTCAGAATCTTCAGAGCAAGGAAGAGGCTCCTGAAGTTAATCTTGCTGGCAAGGAATAACTCACAAGTCCAGAACAACAAACATGATCACAGCCAGGTAAAATCCTGTAGATCGTCAGACGTCGTCTTGTCAGTAAGGTGACCACATTCGCGACAACTCCACGCAATCGAACCCGCCGCAGTGGCTTTGAACTCAGAAAGCTGATCTGCTAACGACTCCCCTGATTCTGGAAAAACGAGACAAAAAACTCAGACAATACACAAGATTTTCCGCCCAATTTCAACATCTTTACAAGCATGAAGGAACATAATTTAGGTACTTAGGTAGGTAGTATCCCAGCAAGGGGCAGACTAGCAAAATATTGATCTTAAAACATGTGACCGAAAACACTCACTTCAGTGTGCTTAGCATCAATACAATTTGGGATTGACTGCCTGACAAAGGCACACATGAACATAACGGAATTCAGTCATGAAAAACTCAAATAGAACTGGTTTTGCAGGAGTTCATTTTCTGCCTAGGCACACTATCAGTATGACAAATTTCTAACTAAAGAAAGTAAACAAACTGGGGGTGCTGGTAGCAAGAAACAATACAATAACCTGAAAACTCATAAGTTTCAGTCAATCATATCAACCAATATGATTTGCTTTCAGATTAGGAGCACATCCATTATATGAGGATCTATAAGAGTGCTCGAGATATGGACTGCAATAAAGAACAATTTCAGTTGCTCGCGCTGATAAGCACTCCCTTGATCTTGCGAGATTGATTTAAGATAAAACAACATCACAGGATAAAATTTCAGTTGCCTGGGAGCACAAGCTCTTCTTATTTAGAGCAGTGACAAAAGATCTTATTTGTGACGATGACTAAAAGTGAACTTATCTGCCTCCTTATATCTATCATCTATCAAAAGAGAAGTGTACAAATTGAGATGTTTTTGACTTGAATGAATTTTCTCGAGGTGATGCAATCCAAGGTAAACTGGATATAAATTAAAGTTGTATTCCTTCTATGTTTATCTTGACCAAAACTACTCCTCCAAATTAATTATAATGACATAGTGTTTTTACTAATTCCATCAGGACTCATGAATATGTTGCTCATAATATATAAAATCATTTCTCTTACTAGCCCCATTCTCTTCAAATTGCATTTGAAACAAACAAGACAATAAACGCAATTATGTTCCCGAGCTTGCTTAGAGTTTTTCTGTGAGCACAAGAAATTAAACACTAAAATCAAACAAGAATTACCAATTGCCGTAATGAATATGAAGCAACAGCAAAAGTCATGCGATAATTATGAATGGAAGGAGATACGTTGGAAGCAATAGAAACTTTACCACTTCATACTGTCCTTGAAGACAACAATGATGGTGGGAAGTTTATATATATGTATGTGTCATACGCAAGATAGTCTTGTTTCTTATAAACCCTCTGAAGCTGCAACGTCTTGACATCCATTAAGAAATATTCAAAGAGTGGCTTCTCTAGAGACAGGAGTCGATTCTCTAGAGATGAGGCTTCTATCTTTGTCAAGAGCAAGTACCTCTCTGTTGCAGCTCTGATACTATATGCGTACCCAGAATCTTGTGAGACTATCTTCTCCACCTGCCACTGGCTGGGACTCTTGCCTTTGTTTTGCGCAATGGTATAGCTGAGGCTAGATGCAATTTCACCATGGAAACCAAACATCCCAAGCCTGCCTTCCCCTGCCTCCACAATGGCTATTCCATTCTTGCTCCACTCTCCAGGTGGGAGCTCAGCAATGGAGAACTCCATCGTCCTGATGTCAAGCGCGAGTAACTTTTTGCTGTTGATCGTCAGCCAGTCCCAGTAAAAGCAGCCATAAGCATAATGGCGCCTGAGAAAAAAAGGGTTGACCTGTGACATGGCGGCCCGGTCGCCTGTGCTACTGACCAAATCACTCCAACCATTTGATGCAGCGGCTTGCCATTGTCCGGTGCTCGAAGAGAAGACGAAGGCAGACAGACTAGTTTTGCAGTGTGCCATCAAGACCACTCTGAATGTTGTCTCCCGCGCCGCCGCCTCCTCCGCTCTGAATGTTGTCTCTGGCGCCGCCGTCTCCTCCTCGCCGAGGGGAACGAGGAAGGGCTTGCACCGGACCCGTATCATGCGGACAGGTTGCTCAAGCGAAGCGGTTAGGTCGTCAGGAACCGGGGGGAGCAGCACGTACCGCCGGCACATGGGGTCGCACACCACGAGCTCCCTGAAGACCGCGGGAAACTCCTCTTCTCCGAGGTCCCGGTCGAGGAGGACGCGACCGGCGCGCATGTCCTGCACGATCCAGTGGCAGGGGGAGGGGAGGAAGGAGAAGGAGAAGTCGGCGGCGAGGTCGAGCGCGCGGGCGGCGGGCGCAGACGAGTGAGGCGGCAGGACTGGATGGAAGCCGTTGCAGTCGAGGAATCCGAGGAGGGGAGGGCCGTGGAGGCGACGGAAGCGTCGGAGGAAGGAGCCGTCGACGCAGATTTGGCGGAGGGAGACGCAGACGGCGGAGGCGCGGGTGAGATCTTCGGAGGTGGTTAGCCGGAGGAACATCTCGTACAGGAGGTGGTCCGGGATGCGTTGGAAATATGAGCAAATTACTACGAGATTTAATCCGAATAAACAGAAGATAAATCATGACCACAGCAGCAGAGATTAAACTAATCATGCGAACTAGCATAGCAGATGAACATATCACATCTAGGGCATATACTAGAAGCATGAATTCTACCACGATTTCGAACAGGAAGGATAGAATCACATACGGTGCAGCGGGTGCAGCACCGCCGGCGTTGACGGTGTCGCCCATGTCGTCGAGGACGAGGTTGCCGAGGTCGGGGAAGAAGTCGTCATTCGCGAAGTCGTCGATGCCAGCAGTCGCGCGAGTGCGCTCCCCAAAAACCTGATCGCCCCTCTCCCGTACAGGATCACGAGAGGCGGGGTTCCGGAGGCCTGCTGTCCCTTCTCGCGATGCACGCCGGAAGGAGGGATGGAGAAGACTTGCTTGGCGGCGCAATGATCTGGAACGGTGGTGAGAAACCATACGAAGCGGCGGCGGCTAGAGTAGACGTCTGCCTGACTATATAGTGCGGGCCGAGTAGGTCGTGGGAGTAAACCCTAAAGAATCGGAAATGGTTCAGTAATTAACGCGTCCGTTAATATTAATTTCCCATGCAGCAAAAATATAGACAACGTGCATAGCTCTGTCCTCGGCTCGACTCAATCCGGCGGCGCGGCGCGGCGCGGCGCGGCGCGGCGCGGCGCGGCGAGCGAGGAGGAGCGCGCGTGTAGGTCTCCTCTTCTCATGCTCATACAAGTGGTAGAAGAGCTCATCTTATAAAGAGGTGCAACTCTCTCTCAACTTCCGGGGTGGGACTAAACTTTAGCCTCACTCATTCTACTCACATGTGTGCATGAATGGGCCAAGAGAATTTCAGAATTTTAGTTGGGCTTTGGGCCAAAGGCCTACTAGCAAAATTCCAACAATCCCCCACAAAGTCTCATTGGCACATCTTATCATTTAGTTCCAAAACATTGTTTTATATATCGGTGCTTAGTGGAGACTGTGAAGTTGAACTTCCACTTAGAAATTTATGCTACACTAGATCACAACTTGAATAGTGGACTATGCCTTGAACTACAAGTTTTCTGTGAAACTAGTTTCACACAAATTCTTGACCGATACTGGGCTGCCGCAAGGCTTCCCCGCGGGTGGAGCGTATACGTCATACTCCAGGGCCTTTCATGAATTTATTAGAGAACACCCAATTCTCACAGACTGCGACGTTAACAGTCAAATTCATATAGGTGTATTCCTCAGAAGATGTTCTGCAGGACAACATCTCTGCTTACCCGAATAAGCCACTTGGAACACATTAAGATAAGTATCAACCTGCCATGCAGATCAGGAGAGTATTGCATCTTCACGAAGTGGGATAATTAATATAGGGACACTCTCCTCCCAGCTGACCAACATCTTGTCTCCCATTTCTACTTCACGGGATCTCCGATCACATAGAGTGGTTTACCACTATGGACAACTCATGCGGTGGGTCTCAAACCCATCTCCATCGATGCATTATCTATCACATTACGTGATAGACCCTTTGTGAAGGGATCTGCCAAGTTTTTCGACGTTTGGATATAATCCAACGCAATAACTCTGGAGTTCCTCAATTTTCTGACAGATTTTAGTCTCCTCTTCACATGCCTTGAGGACTTTGAAAGTGGTTTTGGTAATTCATAACAACATATAGCTCATTGAGCTAATGCTATTCCAAGATGATTATTTCAGGAAAGCTCAATGATTGGCATGGCATGGATGTGAAAGTGGAACCCTCAAAATGCTAAGGACAAAGGATTGGCTCAAGCTCAAAAGCTCAAGACTCTTCATTTTATATTTTAGTGATCCAAGATCACATTGAGTCTTTAGGAAAAGCCAATACTATCAAGGAGGGATGAGGTGTTGCTTAATGAGCCTCTTGCTTCATGTGCTTAGTGATATGCTCCAAAACCCTCAACTACTTTTCCATATCCACATATGACCTAAACCCTAAGCCAAACTCAGTCCTACCGATTCTTCCTATCCGGCGCCACCGAGTTTCACTTGTCATAAGCCACTGCCAAACCCTAGCAATTCGGTTCTACCGATAGGGATCTCGGTCTCACCGAGATGGGATTGCAAACTCTCTGTTTCCCTTTCATAACTTTTTGGTCTCACCGAAAGAGCGAACCGGTCCCACCGAGATTGCAATGTAAATTCAGTGTTTCCCCTTTGTAACTTTCGGTCTCACGAAAGAGCAAATCGGTCCCACCGAGTTTGCCTGACCAACTCTCTGGTTAGCTAATTACCAAATTCGGTCTCACCGAGTTTGTGTAATCGGTCTCACCGAGATTACGTTATGCCCAAACCCTAACCATATCGGTCCTACCGAGTTGCATGTCAGTCCCACCGAAAATCTCTAACGGTCACTAGGTTTACATTTTCGGTCCGACCGAGTTTGTTGATTCGGTCCCACTGAGATTGGAAAACTGTGTGTAACGGTTGGATTTTGTGTGGAGGCTATATATACCCCTCCACCTCCTCTTCATTTGGAGAGAGAGCCATCAGAACGCATACATCATTCCAACTCATATGTTCTGAGAGAGAACCACCTACTCATGTGTTGAGACCAAGATATTCCATTCCTACCATATGAATCTTGATCTCTAGCCTTCCCCAAGTTGCTTTCCACCCAAATCTTCTTTCCACCAAATCCAAATCCTATGAGAGAGAGTTAAGTGTTGGGGAGACTATCATTTGAAGCACAAGAGCAAGGAGTTCATTACCTACACACCATTTGTTACTTCTTGGAGAGTGGTGTCTCCTAGATTGGCTAGGTGTCACTTGGGAGCCTCCGACAAGATTGTGGAGTTGAACCAAGGAGTTTGTAAGGGCAAGGAGATCGCCTACTTCGTGAAGATCTACCGCTAGTGAGGTAAGTCCTGTGTGGGCGATGGCCATGGTGGGATAGACAAGGTTGCTTCTTCGTGGACCCTTTGTGGGTGGTTGCTTCTTCGTGGACCCTTCGTGGGTGGAGCCCTATGTGGACTTGCGCAACCGTTACCCTTTGTGGGTGGAGCCCTGTGTGGACTCTCGCAACCGTTACCCTTTGTGGGTTGAAGTCTCCATCAACGTGGATGTAGGATAGCACCACCTATCCGAACCACGGGAAAAACATCCGTGTCTCCAATTGCGTTTGAATTCTCCAAACCCTTCCCTTTACATTCTTGCAAGTTGCATGCTTTACTTTCCGCTGCCAATATACTCTTTGCATGCTTGCTTGAATTGTGTGATGATTGCTTGACTTGTCCTAAAATAGCTAAAATCTGCCAAGAACTAAAATTGGGAAAAGGTTAAGTTTTTATTTGGTAAAGTAGTCTAATCACCCCCCTCTAGACATACTTCGATCCTACAAGTGGTATCAGAGCTTTGGTCTCCATTTGCTTTGATCTCCATAGCTTTTGGTGGTCATAGCCTTGGTTTCACAACCTAGGAGAGTATGGCGTCTAGCGAGGGAAATTATCACCGTAGAGGTCCCTACTTTGATGGTACTAATTTTGCTAGTTGGAAGCATAAAATGAAAATGCACATTCTTGGACATAACCCCGCCGTTTGGACTATTGTGTGTGTTGGTTTGCAAGGTGACTTCTTTGATGGAAGAGAACCAAACCGTGAAGCTACCGCGGATGAGTTGAAGATGTTGCAATACAATGCTCAAGCTTGTGATATTCTCTTCAACGGATTGTGCCCCGAAGAATTCAACAAAATCAGTCGTCTTGAGAATGCAAAGGAAATTTGGGACACTTTGATTGATATGCACGAAGGTACCGACTCCGTCAAGGAATCCAAGTTGGATGTGCTTCAAATCCAACTTGACAAGTTCAAGACGAAGGATGGTGAAGGTGTCGCTGAAATGTACTCTAGGCTTGCTCTCATCACAAATGAGATTGCCGGCTTAGGAAGTGAAGAGATGACCGATAGATTCATCATCAAGAAGATTCTATGAGCCTTGGATGGAAAATATGATACCGTGTGCACATTGATCCAAATGATGCCCAATTACAAAGATCTCAAGCCAACGGAGGTGATTGGAAGAATTGTTGCTCATGAGATGTCACTTAAGGATAAAGAGGAACTTCACAACAAATCAAGTGGTGCCTATAAAGCCTCTTGTGAAGCCCCTACATCATCAAGTGAGAAACAAGACTTCAATGAAGAATTGAGCTTAATGGTGAAGAACTTCAACAAGTTCTACAAGAGTAGAAGCAAAGATAGAAGCTTCAAGTCAAGGTCCTACAATGACAAAAGATCTTCTAGTCGAGAGCGAAACTGCTACAGTTGTGGAAGACCCGGACACTATTCCAATGAGTGTACGACTCCCTACAAGAGAAGAGAAGATTCTCCAAAAGGAAGAAGCAAAGAATCACCACCAAGAGAGAGAAGGAGTAGAGATGATCGTTATGAACGAAGATACTCACGGAGAAGCAAGGATTCGGAAAGAAAGGAAAAATCATCAAGGAGCTACACAAGACGAAGACATCAAGCTCATGTTGGTGAATGGGTATCCGGCTCCAACTCCGACAGCCACTCCGAGAGAAGTTATCACTCCGACTTCGAAGATACTCAAGATGAAGGTGTTGCCGGTCTAGAACTTGTGTCAACCAACTCCTACGACATATTTGACTCACCAAATAAAGGAATTGGAAGATGATTCATGGCCAAAGGTCCTAAGGTAACACACCCCAAGTATGTTGATTTCAGTAGTGATGAAGATGACTTGTTAGGTGATGATTTGCTTGTTGACAACTCTAGTGATGAATACTATGATGAAACGTCAATTAAACATGCTAATCAAGATAAAATGAATGACAATGATAAGGAGAAGATTGAGGCCCTAACTAAAGAACTAAACACTCTTAAGTTAGCCCATGAAACTATCTTCGAAGATCATCGAGAACTTTTAAGAGCTCATGAGAAATTACGCTTTGAAAAGCTCAATCTTGAGCAAGAGCATGAGTTCTTAAAAGCAATCAATGATGATCTCCGCAAGAAAAGTTCTTCTCACATTGCCAAGCGTTTACTCTTATCCACTTACATGCCTCAAGTCAAGTCTAGTAACAAGAACAAGAAAGATTCTTCCTCTAGTAGTAACAATGATCATGATAAATCCAATATTGTTGCTTCTAGTAGTTCTCTTGATTCCACTAATGATTCTCTTAGCCAAGTTACACTTGAGCAAGAAAATAGCTTACTGAAGGAATTATAGAGAAAGGAGTGTACAAAAGCCTTGCCGGGAGTAAGCAATTCGAGGAAATTGTGCACAAGCAAGGAATGCACCGGAAGAATCAAGGTGTTGGTTTTGAACGAAAGTTCAATGCCAATGGAGTTGAGTGGGAAGAAGATCAATACCCCAAGACACAGTTTGTTCCTCAACAAGAGAAGTATGATACTTCTTTCAAGGAGACACAAGCTCAAGATGATCTTCCACCACAAGACTACAAGCAAAAAGGCAAGGACAAGCTTCAAGAGGAAATTGACGCGTTTGAAGAAGCTCCTAAGACCTTAGTCAAGTGGATTCCCAAGACTACTTCAAGTTCCACTTCATCAAGTACGACTACAACTCCAAGGATTCCCATCAAGATGGTGTGGATCCAAAAGAAGAAGAACTAGAGAGTTCTTGAGGGTGACTCCGCCAACATACTTCACTCTTATCATTTTGGCAAGAACAAGTGCAATCAACTTCCACATCTTGCACTAGTTCAAGGAGTCACAAACCCTCTTGTTGGTAAGACAAGGGACAAGGTAACCTAAAAGTTTTCATGGACATCATCTTGTGTGTGCATCACTCTATGTCTATGGATATCCTTGTTTGTTCCTTGTGGGACTAACCCATGTAGGTATTGAAAGTGCAATTCACTCAAATGGATAGCTCCAAGTGATCTACATCAACATTGAGCATCCACATCTTCAACATCTGCATGAAGTCATCATCGACAAAACCCAAGGTTAGTTCATCCCTCTTAGGGGGGATATCACATCTAGGGGGAGCTTTACTCTAAGACTGAGCTAAAGCAACTCTAAAGATGTGAACACAACAATGCTTTATGTAAAAGTGGTAACCCCACTTGAGCTTAAACGATGAGTATGACCTATGATCAAGTGTTCTCACTTGACTCCTAAGTCAATATACTCATATATAGATGACCTAGTCATCGCAAATTGCTTGATAGATGCTAGAATTGGTTGTGCATGCCTTGTCACATATTTCACTTGCCATCTTATTGTGTGAGCATGCTGGTTGCATATTTTACTCATTCGAGGACATCCACTTGTTGTTTTGATTGTTTGGTTTTATTTTCTTTTGCCAAGTGGATGGACAAGAATGCCTAAGAACCTCCTCTAGCTATCTATGCTTTTCTCGTCTCAAACTCTATTCATGCTGCATCACAAAATTTGATCAAGTCAGATTCAAACCACTCTGTGTGAGGAGCGCTCGGAGTCCCCGATTCATCATAGACTTAAACTTCCAAAACCTCTTTATGATTCTCGGTCTGACCGATACCCCACTTTCGGTCCTACCGAGATCATTAAGTTGATCTAGGTTTTCGATCTCGGTGCAACCGATTTGACCATTTCGGTCACACCGAGTTTCAGTAACTGCATGCAGTTATGAATCTCGGTGCCACCGAGTTGTTCCACTCGGTCACACCGACAGGGTCGGGCTATATATAGTCACGGGCAGAATTTGGAAATTTCTCCGAACCCCTTCGCCCGCGCGATAGCCTGCTCTGCCAACGTGGTCTCCGGATCGTCTCCTCGCCGCCAGCCGCCTCCAGTCGCTGGTCTCCGTCGCCGTCAACGGGAATTCTGCCCCGCTGTTGCCGCCGTAGCGAGTCTCCGCCGAACTAGGGTATGGACTCGATCTTTGTGCTATTCCCCAATCCGATTCTTAGCACATTGTGATCATCATGATTCTTGCCACAATTGAAACACTCCTATCCAGTCAATACGCTCGTAGATTAGGTTTGATTCGAAAATTTTAGGGTTAGGTTTCCGCCGAAACCATCTCGGACCCACCGAGTTGAAAAACTCAGTCCCACCGATTTGGCTTATGCCATTGCACAAGTGAGACTCGGTCTGACCGAGAATTACTTATCGGTGTAACCAATTTTGGAATTCTGTGAAACCCTAGCAGTCTCGGTGCCACCGAACTGTGACTCGGTCCAACCGAGTTCACTAGTTTAGGTTCCACAACTTCTTCGGTATCACCGAGTTTGAAAATCGGTAGATCCGAGATGATTTCAGTGGGAAACTAAAACTAAGTTTTTGGATCATTCTTTTGCAAAATATCTCTGCATTTTGTGATGCTCATCCATTCTACCTCATCTATAAACTATTCACAGGGTCAGCAGTCAGAGTTTGCAGCATGTCTGATCAGAGTGATGGCCAAAACATGTCAGAAGAGCAAGTGCAGATGAGTGAGGGCACTAGCCCCTCCAGCTCTTCAGATGATGGCAGCAGAAGCACCCCAAGCAATCTGCCAAAAGCTGCCACTAGACAGAGGAAAAAGAGAACTTCAGACTCCGAAGATGAAGATTATGTGGCAGAAGAAGAGGCCACATCAAAGAGAGTTGAGCCAGCTCAAGGCACAAAGCCAGGTCTAAAGATCAAAAGGCCAGCAGGCAGGCAGCCTATGTCAAAGGCTAGAGCTTCAACTGAAAAGCCTGCACCCAAAGAGCCAGTTGCTGTAGAAGGCAAGAAGAGGAAGGAAAGGGTCAAGAAGACCGTAGCCAGAGTGCTTGGAAAGGCTTCCATCATGGAAGAGGAATAGGAAGAAGAGGTAGCTGCACCAGCACCTAAGGCACCCAAGCTGATGGGTGATGCCATAAGATCAGGGGCTAGTGCATCTAAGCCCAAAGCTGCCTCCAAGCCAAAACCAAAGAGGAATACAAGGAGCATTCCTGCAGCTAAGAAGAACAAGGCCCCAGTGCCTGAGACTGTTGCTGAAGAAGAGGATGAAGAGCAAGTTCTTAGAAAGCTCAAGCCCAAGATCCCAGACCACAACGATGCTCATCCTGTGGCTGAGGACATGAAGCTCAGGAGAGATTCAGGGCTGAGGAAGTGGAGAGAAGCAGACCCGTATGCTTCAAGGAGAAGGACTGCTGTGGATTACAGATTTCATACCAAGGAACAGCAGGACTTCTATGAGACAGTGCTGCTAGATAAGAAGCCCATTGTTTGTGACATGAGATGGGTTGACTGGACCTACATGAAGGAAAATGAGGAACACTACCCTGGAGTGTATGACAGCTTTAGTGCTTGTGGAGTTGCTGACTTTGTTGGGCAGAAGCTCACAAAGTGGAACGAGGAGCTCATCATGCAATTCTACTCCACGGCACACTTTTATCCAGATGGGAGGATCACATGGATGTCTGAGGGTACGAGGTACCAATCAACTGTTGAGGAATGTGCAAAGTTGATCAATGCCCCAGAGGAGCAAGCAGATGACTTGGATATCTATGCCAAGAAGAAAATGGATCATAACTCAATGTCCAACATGTACAAGGAAATTCCCAATGAAGCTCTTGACACTTTCAAATTTGGCTCAGTACATTATCTACTGTCAGGGCTGCCAACCATCAATTGGATATTGAGGCACACCTTATTGCCCAAGTCTGGAGATCACAAGATGATAAGAGGCCATGCAATCAACTTGCTACATGTATTTGATATGCCACAGAAATTCAAGGTCATGAGCCTCATAGTAGAGACTATCAAGAGGACTACAGCAGATCAGAAGAGGAGCTGTGGTTATGCCCCTCAAATTCAGGAGCTCATCAACTCTAAGATGGGCACGGGCATATATTTATTGGACAAGGAACACCTGCCCATCCGTCCAGATTTTGAGGACAATCAAGTTGTAATGACTGAGAATGAGCCATCGTCTGCCCAAGCACAAGCAAAGAAGGAGAAGGCAAGGAAGGAGAAAGCTGCCAAGATGCCAACTCAAGAGGAGGCATCTGAGTATTTCTTGAAAACCAAACAAGAGAAGCTTGGTTACCTGATTGCATCCACCCTGCAGATTGAGCAAGGACTAGCCACCCTAACTCAAAACCAGGCAAGCTTAGAGAGGATCATGGAACAAAAATTCTATGACTTGGATGTCAAGGTGACAGAGATTCAGACTGCAGTGGAGCAGCTTCAGGATGACATGCAGGAGAGGAGAGGCAGGACTACCACTGATGCCTTTGCCAGAGTGCCACGAGGTCCGAGGTCGTCTATCGTGCCAGTTGCTGCCACCAGAGCCACCACCTCAGCACCAGCTACAGCCTCAGTTCCACCAGCTCCAGCATCTACTTCAGCTCCAACTCCAGCATCTACTTCAGCATCTACAGAAGCCTTCGTCCTTGGAGTGATCCGGACTCCACCACCACCAGAAGATCAAGCCTGAGCGTCGATCTAGCATTATGCATTTTCTAGGAACTTTTTGGTAACTTGTTGCCAAAGGGGGAGAAGATGTATAGATCATAGGCTTCGAGAGAGAGAGTGTTGTTTTCTCTCTTGCTTTCTTTGGTGGTTTTTCGAACTTGTTTTCTTTTGAGTGCTTGAGATACTATGTCATTGCTTGTGAGACATTGATGATCATGTGTTTGATCATAAGCTACACTTAATGCTTGCTTAATGCTATTATCTTATCTATCTTATGTGATCATTCACTATTCTTGGTGATGAGTGCATGTATTTCATTCTTATCATTTTAAGCGCTCCACCAAGATGTATGTGACATGGAAGAGTAACCCATGACTCTAACTCCTTGTGCATTTGCAGTCCAAAGCAAATTTTATATATGCACAAACTTAGGGGGAGCTCTTACTTATCACATACTTCTCAAAGCGATGATATATTTCATGCTTATTATCATTTGTCGAAGCTTTGATCTATATGTTGTCATCAATTACCAAAAAGGGGGAGATTGAAAGTGGTTTTGGTAATTCATAACAACATATAGCTCATTGAGCTAATGCTATTCCAAGATGATTATTTCAGGAAAGCTCAATGATTGGCATGGCATGGATGTGAAAGTGGAACCCTCAAAATGCTAAGGACAAAGGATTGGCTCAAGCTCAAAAGCTCAAGACTCTTCATTTTATATTTTAGTGATCCAAGATCACATTGAGTCTTTAGGAAAAGCCAATACTATCAAGGAGGGATGAGGTGTTGCTTAATGAGCCTCTTGCTCCATGTGCTTAGTGATATGCTCCAAAACCCTCAACTACTTTTCCATATCCACATATGACCTAAACCCTAAGACAAACTCGGTCCTACCGATTCTTCCTATCCGGCGCCACCGAGTTTCACTTGTCATAAGCCACTGCCAAACCCTAGCAATTCGGTTCTACCGATAGGGATCTCGGTCTCACCGAGATGGGATTGCAAACTCTCTGTTTCCCTTTCGTAACTTTTCGGTCTCACCGAAAGAGCGAATCGGTCCCACCGAGATTGCAATGTAAATTCAGTGTTTCCCCTTTGTAACATTCGGTCTCACCGAAAGAGAAAATCGGTCCCACCGAGTTTGCCTGACCAACTCTCTGGTTAGCTAATTACCAAATTCGGTCTCACCGAGTTTGTGTAATCGGTCTCACCGAGATTACGTTATGCCCAAACCCTAACCATATCGGTCCTACCGAGTTGCATGTCAGTCCCACCGAAAATCTCTAACGGTCACTAGGTTTACATTTTCGGTCCGACCGAGTTTGTTGATTCGGTCCCACCGAGATTGGAAAACTGTGTGTAACGGTTGGATTTTGTGTGGAGGCTATATATACCCCTCCACCTCCTCTTCATTTGGAGAGAGAGCCATCAGAACGCATACACCATTCCAACTCATATGTTCTTAGAGAGAACCACCTACTCATGTGACCAAGATATTCCATTCCTACCATATGAATCTTGATCTCTAGCCTTCCCCAAGTTGCTTTCCACTCAAATCTTCTTTCCACCAAATCCAAATCCTATGAGAGAGAGTTGAGTGTTGGGGAGACTATCATTTGAAGCACAAGAGCAAGGAGTTCATTACCTACACACCATTTGTTACTTCTTGGAGAGTGGTGTCTCCTAGATTGGCTAGGTGTCACTTGGGAGCCTCCGACAAGATTGTGGAGTTGAACCAAGGAGTTTGTAAGGGCAAGGAGATCGCCTACTTCGTGAAGATCTACCGCTAGTGAGGCAAGTCCTGTGTGGGCGATGGCCATGGTGGGATAGACAAGGTTGCTTCTTCGTGGACCCTTTGTGGGTGGTTGCTTCTTCGTGGACCCTTCGTGGGTGGAGCCCTGTGTGGACTTGCGCAACCGTTACCCTTTGTGGGTGGAGCCCTGTGTGGACTCTCGCAACCGTTACCCTTTGTGGGTTGAAGTCTCCATCAACGTGGATGTAGGATAGCACCACCTATCCGAACCACGGGAAAAACATCCGTGTCTCCAATTGCGTTTGAATTCTCCAAACCCTTCCCTTTACATTCTTGCAAGTTGCATGCTTTACTTTCCGCTGTCAATATACTCTTTGCATGCTTGCTTGAATTGTGTGATGATTGCTTGACTTGTCCTAAAATAGCTAAACTCTGCCAAGAACTAAAATTGGGAAAAGGTTAAGTTTTTATTTGGTCAAGTAGTCTAATCACCCCCCCTCTAGACATACTTTGATCCTACAGACTTCATATTGTCCTTACAAC
Source organism: Triticum dicoccoides (assembly GCF_002162155.2). NCBI lineage: Eukaryota > Viridiplantae > Streptophyta > Magnoliopsida > Poales > Poaceae > Triticum > Triticum dicoccoides. The sequence goes on from NC_041392.1 coordinate 711,642,454, forward strand.
TGTTTATCTTGATGATCACAGTTTGATTATCACAGTTCATCAGGATAGGGGGTATTGGTTTTTCAACCATAGGTAAGTCCATCAAGAGTTCACGAAGCCACTCTGCTTCAACAGTGGCAGTGTCTAGTCCTGTGAGTTCTTCTTTCATAGTCGACCTCGTTAAGATGGTCTGCTTGCAAGACTTCCAGGAAACAGCACCACCACCAAGTGAAAAAACATAACCACTTGTGGCCTTAATCTCATCAGCATCAGATATCCAGTTTGAGTCACTATAACCCTCTAGTACCCTTGGATACCCGGTGTAGTGAATCCCATAGCTCGCGGTGCCTTTCAAATAGCGCATAACTCTCTCAAGCACATGCCAATGATCATCTCCCGGTTTTGACACAAACCGACTCAGCTTGCTCACAGCAAAAGAGATGTCAGGCCTCGTGGCACTCGCCAAATACATAAGCGAGACAATAATCTGAGAATACCTCAGTTGATCTCTAGCAATCCGTCGATTCTTTCAAAGCAACACACTAGCATCATATGGAGTTGGAGAAGGCGTGCAGTCGCTATACCCAAAATGACTCAAGACCTTTTCCACATAATGAGACTGAAGCAGTGTGATCCCACCATTCTCATCTCTCAACAGCTTGATGTTTAAGATAACATCAGCTACTCCTAGATCCTTAATCTCAAAATAGTGAGATAAGAAATCCTTAACCTCCTTGATTAAATCAAGTTTGGTTCCAAAGATCAATATGTCGTCGACATACAGACAAAGAATAACTCCTTCGCCCCCACCATAGCGATAGTACACGCACTTGTCACCATTGTTTACTACAAAGCCGGCAGCAGTTAATGTTCTTTCGAACTTCTCATGCCACTCCTTAGGAGCTTGTTTAAGGCCATATAAAGACTTTAATAACTTGCACACCTTTCCTTCTTGACCAGGTACTACAAAACCATCTGGCTGATCCATGTAAATTTCCTCCTTCAACTCTCCATTGAGGAAAGCCGTCTTAACGTCCATTTGATGAACGAGAAGACCATGTGAGGCAGCCAGTGATAGTAGCACCCGAATTGTGGTCAGTCTAGCCACAGGTGAGTAAGTATCAAAGAAGTCTTCACCTTCTTTCTGGGTATAACCCTTGGCCACAAGCCGTGCCTTGTACTTTTCAATCGTACCATCAGGTCTAAGCTTCTTCTTGAACACCCACTTACATCCTACAGGTTTGCACCCATAAGGACGGTCAGTGATCTCCCAGGTACCGTTAGCTAAGATGGAATCCATCTCGCTACGTACAGCTTCCTTCCAGTAGTCAGCATCAGGAGATGCATAGGCTTCTGAAATAGTCCTGGGTGTGTCATCCATGAGGTACACAATGAAATCATCACCAAAAGACTTTGCAGTCCTCTGTCTCTTACTCCTCATAGGAGTTCCATTGTTACCCTCAATAGGATTCTCAATGTGTTCCATCGCAATGGTGGGTTCAGGAATTACAGTGAATTCCTCACTAGATGGAGTAGGTATCTCCTGATTTGATGAACTCGACATATCCTTCATAGGAAATATGTCCTCAAAGAAAGTTGCATCATTTGATTCCATAATCGTACCAACATGCATGTCGGATACCTCAGATTTTATTATCAAAAATCTATAGCCGATGTTATGAAAAGCATAGCCCAGAAGAACACAATCCACGGTTTTTGGTCCAAGCTTGCGCTTCTTGGGAATTGGTATATTGACTTTCGCCAAACAACCCCAAGTATGTAGGTAAGAGAGTTTCAACCTTTTCCTTTCCCATTCCTCAAATGGAGTCATGGTCTTATGCTTTGTGGGAACTCGGTTTAGGACATGACACGCAGTCATTAGCGCCTCCCCCCACCATTCCTTGGATAGACCCGAAGTGTCTAACATGGTGTTAACCATATCAGTTAGAGTTCGGTTCTTTCTTTCGGCTACCCCATTTGACTGGGGTGAGTAGGGAGGCGTCCTCTCATGGATTATACCATGTTCCGCACAAAACAGATCAAATTCATTGGAAAAATACTCTCCACCACGATCGGACCTAAGCCGTTTAATTTTTCGATCAAGTTGGTTCTCTGCCTCAGCTTTATAGTTTTTAAAGAAAGTCAAAGCCTCATCTTTTGATTTCAGAAGATACACATAACAATATCTAGTGGAGTCATCAATCAACGTCATGAAGTATCTCTTTCCACCTTTTGTCAACACGCCATTCATCTCACAAAGATCAGAATGTATAAGCTCAAGTGGCGCCAAGTCTCTTGCCTCTGCAGTCTTATGGGACTTGCGAGGTTGCTTAGCTTGCACACATACTTGGCACTTGGAGCCTTTGACAGTAGAGATTTTCGGAATTAAATTCATATTGGCTAACCGCGTCATGCAACCAAAGTTAATATGACAGAGTCGTGAATGCCAAATATCAGACTCATTATTGTGGCAAACATTATTAATAACTTTAGTGTAAATATCTGACAAAAATAGGCGGAACAAGCCTCCGCACTCATAGCCTTTTCCAACAAATTGTCCACACTTAGAGATTACAACTTTATTTGATTCGAAAACCAACTTAAAACCATCTCGACATAAACGGGAACCGCTAACGAGATTTTTATTGATGGACGGCACATGATGAACGTTCTTCAGACGCACAGTCTTCCCCGAAGTAAACTTCAGATCGACCGTACCAACACCTCGAACGATGGCATGTGACCCGTTCCCCATCAGCACGGGTGAAGTCCCTGTTGCCTGGTAAGAAGAAAACATGGAGGCATCAGCACAAACATGTACATTGGCACCGGTGTCAATTAACCAATCAGGGGATTGAAATACTGAAAGGATGGTAGGAAAAATACCGTACCCTGATTCCTTCATATCAGTATCACCGATGACAACATTAGCAGACTTGCCGCTCTTCTCATGTTCGCGCTCCTCAAAGCGGTTACACACTTCGAAGCCCAGTGATTAGGATCACCGCAGACATGGCAAAGTCCCTTCCCCTTCTTATGAGAATTCTTCTTGAAGTTGGTAGAATGTGATGGCTTGTTCTTTGTATCAAACTTGCCTTTGCCCTGAGTTTTGTTCTTATTGTTTTTGAACTTGTTGGGCTGGGAGTTCTTCTTCTGTACCATGTGGGCACTAGAACCTCCCTCAGCAACTCGAGCATGTGTGTCCTTTGCTCTCGCCTTCTCTTCAACATCAAGAGTACCAATGAGATCTGCAATTGGCCTCGAGCGCAGCCCACATGTCCTTGTCGTTGTCAAACGACATATACGAATCCACAATGGAGTCATCAAGAACACTCAGAAGAGCGCCTTTAAAGAGGGTATCGATCTTCTCAAAAGCTTCCAGCTGTGCTGGATTAAGATCGCCCTCAGGCTTGCCCTTGGTGGCATCATAGCAGCCCATGGTCGGAAACCAGTAGACTGCTCTTGTGCGCCACCTCTTATATTGCGCCCCCTTAAAGGCAGGCGGCTTCAGATGCGCAGCAAAACCACTCGGAGTAAATTGCCTATAATCAGGTTTTTGGATTGTTGGAAATATGAGCAAATCACTACGAGATTTAATCCGAATAAACAGAAGATAAATCATGACCACAGCAGCAGAGATTAAACTAATCATGCGAACTAGCATAGCAGATAAACATATCACATCTAGGGCACATACTAGAAGCATGAATTCTACCACGATCTCGAACAGGAAGGATAGAATCACATACGATGCAGCGGGTGCAGCACCGCCGGCGTTGACGTTGTCGCCCATGTCGTCGAGGACGAGGTTGCCGAGGTCGGGGAAGAAGTCGTCGTTCGCGAAGTCGTCGCTGCCAGCAGTCGCGCGAGTGCGCTCCCCAAAAACCTGATCGCCCCTCTCCCGTACAGGATCACGAGAGATGGGGTTCCGGAGGCCTGCTGTCCCTTCTCGCGGTGCACGCCGGAAGGAGGGATGGAGAAGACTTGCTTGGCGGCGCAATGATCTGGAACGGTGGTGAGAAATCATACGAAGAGGCGGCGGCTAGGGTAGACGTCTGCCTGACTATATAGTGCGGGCCGGGTAGGTCGTGGGAGTAAACCCCACGTCCGAGTCGTCACGATCCAAAAGAATCGGAAATGGTTCAGTAATTAACGCGTCCGTTAATTAATTACTGACAACGTGCATAGCTTTGTCCTCGGCTCGGCTCAATCGCGCAACCCGCGGCGCGGCGCGGCGCGTCGTGCCAGGCGTGGCGTGGCGAGCGCGCGTGTAGGTCTCCTCTTCTCATGCTCATACAAGTGGTAGAAGAGCTCACCTTATAAAGAGGTGCAACTCTCTCTCAACTTCCGGGGTGGGACTAAACTTTAACCTTACTCACTCTACTCACATGTGTGCATAAATGGGCCAAGAGAATTTCAGAATTTTAGTTGGGCTTTGGGCCAAAGGCCTACTAGCAAAATTCCAACAGGATGTCCGTCAAAGGCAACGCCAATTCCTTGCTGGCCTCCATGGGCGTGGTGTGGGGCAAGTCGCTAGGTGGAGCGTGGGTTGAACTCCAACCGGCCGGCAAGGGAGGGCGAAGGATCTCGGACGCTGGGAGGAGCGTGAGTCTGCTGGGCTGGTGGCTACCGAGATGGCTAATAAGAGAAACAAAAACTCTTTCTCAACATATCATTTGCGTGTACTCTTCGACGGCTTCACATGTCTGGTGGATTTCTCTTTTCATACAAAGATGTACATATGCAAAAGAATAGTCAGGACCTTCTTAGCTGGCGAACGTAAGCCAGGATATTTCGTATGATTTCGTTGACAGATTTATTTTTGACAACTAAGTAATTGCCGTGCGTTGCTACGGGAGCCGAACAATTTTCAACACAACAAGAGTATCATGAAAAAACATGGTGTTCTGAGATCAACGAAACATCTACCCGATCTTACAAACATGGTATTTTGAGCAACATTAAAATACATAAGCATCGATTTTACAAACAAGTGTCAAAGCAAAAAAAAAAAAGAATAAACGACAGTAAACACCATGATTGTCAAGTTCAAACTAAAGGAAGCAAGTTCAGGACATGATAGCCAAGTCAACCGAAACTCTATTTCAGATTATTCCTCCTATGATGTTGCTAAAATATTCATACTTGTAGGAGTTATAAGTCAATAAATCAACTGAAAGTCCGGTCATATGCCAATAGGTCAATTAAAAAGTCCCTTCATTTTTTGCATTGATGCTCATGTGATCATTCCATGCGTAAGTCAAATGTATGTAAATCTCGTAGTTCTATATTAAAAAGGTTTCCCGGCAACGACAAGCAAACTACCACTTCAAATTAAAATGGTACGTGTTGTCCTCTTTAACCAATCCATTATGCCATATAAACCGTAACATGAAAAAAGTAATAGTGCATTATGATCACACTGCTTCTTATCCATTTAGATAGATAATCAATAGTTTCTTTGCAACAAACTAGAGCTAGTAAGATAAAAGAAACTTACCGGATTGCTAAACCAAAGTGTGAAATTCTCAGACAAGTTACATACTATGTAGCTTTTTTTTAAAAAAAACAATACTTCAAACCTTACGACATAAGCTAGCAACAAAGATTACTACTTCCTCCGTCCGGAAAAGCTTGTCTTTCAAATGGATGTATCTAACACTAACTTGATGCTAGATACATCCATTTGAGGGACAATCTTTTTCAGACGGAGGGAGTACTTAAAACTGAGACGTCCTCATGGTCCAGCTCCTCTAGAGTATCTCCTCGCCTCGTTGTTAGTCGTTCTGCGCAGGCTTTCTCTGCCGAGGTGGCATCAGCTCCTCGGTGGCCTCTTCAAAGCTCCCGTGCTCATCGACAGTCAGCCCAAGAAAAAATTGAAAAAGAATCTTGCAAGAATACATAAAATGGGAAGAAATGGACCAGATGGGAAGGGGAGAAGTGAGTCGGTTGATTTTCTCTCTGCTAGGCTGCTGGCTACCGAGATGGGTAATAAGAGAAACAAACACTCTTTCTCAACATATCTGTTGAGTGTACTCTTGGACACCTTCACATGTCTGGTGGATTTCCCTTTTCAAAAAAATGTAAATATGCATAAAATAATCAGGACCTTCTTAGCTGGCGAACGTCTGCCAGGATATTTAGTACGATTTCGCTGACAGATTTATTTTTAACAACTAAGTAATTACCTGTGCGTTGCTATGGGAGCCAAACAATTTTCAACACAAAAGAGTATCATGAAAAAATAAGGTGTTCTGAGATGAACGAAACATCTACCCAATCTTACAAACGTGGTATTTTGAGCAACATTAAGATATATAACCATCGATTTTACATACAAGTGTCAAAGCAAAAAATGAATAAAGGACAGTAAACACCATGATAGTCAAGTTCAAACTAAAGGAAGCAAGTTCACGACATGATAGCCAAGTTAACCGAAACTCTACCTCAGATTATTTTTCCTATGATGCAGCTAAAATATTCTCATATACTTGTAGGAGTTATAAGTCAATAAAACAACTGGAAGTACGGTCATACGCCAATAGGTCAATTAAAAAGTCCCTTCATAGTGTGTGGTCATTCCGTGCATAAGTCAAATATATGTAAATCTCGTAGTTCTATATTAAAAAGGTTTTCCCACAACGACAAACAAACTAGCACTTCAAGTTAAAATGGTACTTGTTGTCCTCTTTAATCAATCCATTCTCCCGTATAAGCAGGTAACATGAAAAAAGAAATAGTGCATTATGATCACACGGCTTCTATTCCATTCAGAAAGATAATCAGTAGTCCCTTTGCAACAAACTAGAGCTAGTAAGATAAAGATAACCTACCGGATTGATAAACCAAAATGTGAAATTCTCAGACAAATTACTTAGTATGTAGACGCTTTTTTTTTTTTGAATCAATACTTCAAACCTTACATATGCTAGCAACAAATATTACTACTTTAAACTGAGACCTCCCCATGGTCCAGCTCCTCTAGAGTATCTGCTCGCCTGTTGTCGTTCTGCGCAGGCTTTGTCTGCTGAGGTGGCATCAGCTCTATGCGGGCCTCCTCCGAGCTCACGTGCTCATCGACAGCAGCCCAATAAAAAATTGAAAAATAATATTGCAAGAATACATAAAATGGAAAGAAATGGACTAGATGGGAAAGGGAGTGAGTCGGGTGATTTTCTCTCAGCTGGGCTGGTGGCTACCGAGATGGGTAATAAGAGAAACAAACACTCTTTCTCAACATATCTGTTGCGTGTACTCTTCGACGGCTTCACATGTCTGGTGGATTTCCTTTTTCGAACAAAAATGCATATGCATAAAATAATCACGACCCTCTTAGTTGGTGAACGATAGCTAGGAGGTTTCGTACGATTTCGCCGACATTTTTATTTTTGACAACTAGGTAATTGCCCATGTGTTGCTACGGGAACCGAACATTTTTCAACACAACAAGAGTATCATGAAAAAACATGGTGTTCTGATATCATCGGAACATCTACCCTATCTTACAAACATGGTATTTTGAGCAACATTAAGATACATAAGCATCGATTATACATAGAAGTGTCAAAGCAAAAATTGAATAAAGGACAACAAAAACCATGATAGTCAAGTTCAAACTAAAGGAAGCAAGTTCACGACATGATAGCCAAGTCAGCCGAAACTCTATTTCAGATTGTTTTTCCTATGATGCAGCTAAAATATTCACATATACTTGTTGGAGTTATAAGTAAATAAATCAATTGGAAGCCCAGTCATACGCCAATAGGCTAACTAAAAAAGTCCCTTCATAGTGTGTGGTCATTCCATGCGTAAGTCAAATATGTAAATCTCGTACTTCTATATTAAAAAGGCTTTCCCACAACGTCGAACAAACTACTACTTCAAGTTAAAATGGTACTTGTTGTCCTCTTTAACCAATCCATTCTCCCATATAAGCTGGTAACATGAGAAAAGTAATAGTGCATTATGATTACAAGGCTTCTTATCCATTTAGATAGATGATCAATAGTTCCTTTGCAACAAACTAAAGCTAGTAAGATAAAGATAACTTACCGGATTGCTAAACCAAAGTGTGAAATTCTCATACTTTAATTTTTCTCAATCAATACTTCAAACCTTACATATGCTAGCAACAAAGATTACTACTTAAAATTGAGACCTCCACATGGTCCAGGTCCTCTAGAGTATCTGATCGCCTCGTCGTTGTCGTTCTGCACACGCTTTGTCTGTCGCGGTGACATCAGCTCCATTGTGGCTTCCTCCAAGATCATGTGCTCATCGACAGTCAGCCCAAGAAAAAATTGAAAAACAATTTTTAAAGAATATATAAAATGAGAAGAAATGCACCAGATGGGAACGGGAGGAGTGAGTTGTGTGTTTTTCTCTCAGCTGGGCTGGTGGCTATGGAGATGGGTAATAAGAGAAACAAACACTCTTTCTCAACATATCTGTTGCGTGTACTCTTCGACACCTTCGCATGTCTAGTGGATTTCCCTTTTTGAACAAAAATGTACATATGCATAAAATAATCAGGATCCTCTTAGCTGGTGAACGTCAGCTATGAGGTCTCGTGCAATCTCGCTGACAATTTTATTTTTAACAACTAGGTAATTGCCCGTGCATTGCTACGGAGCCGAACATTTTTCAACACAACAAGAGTACCATGAAAAACATGCTGTTCTGAGATCACCCGAACCTCTACCCAATCTTACAAGCATAGTATTTTGAGCAACATTAAGATACATAAGCATTGATTTTACATACAACTGTCAAAGCAAAAAATGAATAAAGGACAGTAAACATTATGATAGTCAAGTTCAAACTAAAGGAAGCAAGTTCAGGACATCATAGCCAAGTTAACCAAAACTCTATTTCAGATTATTTTTCCTACGATGCAGCTAAAATATTCCCATATAGTTGTAGGAGTTAATTATAAGTCAATAAATCAACTAGAAGTCCGGTCATACGCAAATAAGTCAATTAAAGGACAACGCTAACGCCCACACGTGTGGTGGGAGCGAAACCTGCCCATACGCTCTATAACACACAGATTGCGACACGTCACCGCATGCATGCATGTGCGAATCTTTTTGAATTTTCAGTTTTAAAATGTTTTATCTTTTAAATGAAAAATCCGATTGAAGATCCGTTTTCACCATTAAATCCCTCGCGACGAGATCTTCGAAACTAGATCTCATATCAATATATTTAGATGATTTTTTTTGTTAAAAGTTGTCATGTCTATTGCACATGAATTGCCATGGTGTTTACACTGAAGTTGCCATGGTATGTTTCAGCTATTTTCTTCTACATTTAAAAGTAAATTTTGACATATTATAAAACGGGGATTTAAGAAACTAGACTTGCCATGAACCATAAACTAAAATTGCCATGATACATGCACTTAAAATTGCCCTGGTTCATACAAAAAATAATTTTCATGGTCAAAGTACTGGAACTGCCATTATCAAAATACTAAAATTGTCATGCTCTACAAACTAAAATTGCCACATGGCAACTTTAGATTAAGCACTATGGCAACTACAGTGTAAACATCATGGCAACTTTTGGGCAAAAAAATTCGTCGAAACATATCAACATAGGGTCTAGTTTTGAAGATCTCGTCGAGACGGATTTAATGGTAAAAACGGATTTTTAATTAGATTTTTAATTAGGAGATAAAATATTTTTAAGCCGAAAACCAAAAAGATTACTGCTGATGTCATCTGTTTTGACGTGGCCAAATGACTGCTAATGGAGGCGTGTGGACGATGTGCAAGATGTCACACGTGTGGGCGTTAGTTTTTGCAATTAAAAAGTCCCTTCATAGTGTATGGTCATTCCATGCGTAAGTCAAATATATGTAAATCTTGTAGTTCTATATTAAAAAGGTTTTCCCACAACGACAAACAAACTACCACTTCAAGTTAAAATGGCACTTGTTGTCCTCTTTAACCAATCATTCTCCCATATAAGTAGGTAACATGAAAAAAAATAGTGCATTATGATCACACGGCTTCTTATCCAATAGTTCCTTTGCAACAAACTAGAGCTAGTAAGATAAAGATAACTTACCGTATTGCTAAACCAAAGTGTGAAATTCTCAGAGAAATTACTTAGTATGTGGACGCTTATTTTTTAAAATCAATATGTCAAAACCTTACATATGCTGGCAACAAAGATTACTACTTAAAACTGAGACCTCCCTATGGTCCAGCTCCTCTAGAGTATCTGCTCGCCTCGACGTTCTCATTCCGCGCAGGCTTTGTCTGCCGAGGTGGCATCATCTCCACGGTAGCCTCGTCCAAGCTCCCATGCTCATCGACGGTCAGCCCAAGAAAAAATTGAAAAAGAATTTTGCAAGAATACATAAAATGGGAAGAAATGGGCGAGATTGGGAGGGGGAGTGAGTTGGGTGATTTTCTCTCTGCTGGGCTGGTGGCTACCAAGATGGGTAATAAGAGAAACAAACACTCTTTCTCAACATATATGTTGCGTGTACTCTTCGACACCTTCACATGTCTAGTGGATTTCCCTTTTCGAACAAAAAATTACATATGCACAAAATAATCAGGACCCTCTTAGCTGGCGAACGTTAGCCAGGAAGTGACGAGGCGCCGTGCCATGTTTGCCAAGCCCGGGGACACATCATGGACGTAGGCACGTATCGCTGTTGCCAGCACCAGACGTGCATAGACGCACGAAGATGAAGTTGACGAAGCATTGCACCAGGCTTGCCAGACCCGGGGACACGTCGTGGATGAAGGCATGCACTGGTATTGCCATCAACGGGCATGCATGGACGAGGGACCTGCACAATTTGTACGCCATGCCATGGAATCGAAGGGGCGAGCAGAGAAGAAGACTCGACGACGGTTGTGTCGCCAATCGACGTGGAGCCGATGTCACCAACGGTGGTCGAAGTAGACGAAGTGGTTGGGAAAGATGACGGCAACACTGGCGACGAGCTGGTGCTGGACGAAGACGAAGAGGGTGGACGGGCGGCGGGTATGGGGGTAGCGGCGGCGGCCGAAGGAGAGCAGTGTCGGCGGCCTGATGGTGCGGCGGAGGCGGCTAGGTTAGGAGCGCGACGGCGGTGCTCGAAGTAGGTGAGGAACCCGACAACCTAACGAAGACCGGAGCGAATGTTGGTGTTCCCGCGCCGAGGGAGGCGACGGGGCGCATACCACGGGAAGTCAAGGTGAACGCGGGCCATCGTTACGGCCCGAAGGGGCGACGCAGCGGCGGCGGGCAGGTCGAAGCGACGATAGGAAGACCTCAAGGTGCCCGTGGACCACGGGCTGCGGCATTACGGTCTGAAGAGGCGGCATAACGGCAGCGCGCAGGTTGGTGATGCCGCGGGGATGGCCTCAGGCGTCGGCAGTGATCGCGCTCCGCGGCACTACAGCCCAAAGCGACGGTGTAGCAGTGGCTCGCGGTCGGGGCAGCCACAGGTAGAACCACTGACCGGGGGCGACGACCCGACGAGAGGCGGCATGGACCATGTGCCCCGGCGCGACAATCCTAAGGGGCGACACAAAGGCGACGGCGTCTACGAAGGTAGCCGACGGGAGGATCTCGGGGCGGTGGCATGGACCGCATGTCGCGCCACGACAGCCCGAAGGGGCGTCGGCGGGAGCGGCGCGTGGAGCGGGGCAGCCAGCCGGCGGGAAGACCTCGGGGCAGCGACGCAACGGTCCGAAGGGATGACGTGACAGCAACCTGTGGCTCGATAGTGTGCTCAGGGAGGTGCTTGGCGAAGACAGGCGCGTGATCGGTTGATCAGACCAACAACGGCGCTGTACGCGCCATGGCGGGGATGACCCGCAGATCGAAGTCATTGGCAACATTGTCAGTGATGTCCCGGGCGATGACGACAAAGACGGGCTGGCAATGAAGACCACGAGGACGAGCGGCCCGCAGCGACGCACGAAGGCGTGTCCAGCCTTGTCGAGTGATTGATGACGAAGTAGCTAGTGTACTTGATGCCGATGTCGGAGTAGAGGCACGGGGGTCGACGGCGGCGGCGGGTGACGCAACCGATTTTAGATTGGAAAACCAAAAATTAGAACGCCGATCAAGATGACCGACGGGAGAGAGAAAAACACAGAGTAAGGGCTCGGAAAAAGAACTCTCTAGGACAGCCGATCAATACGACCAGCGGACGAATCCTAGGTACGGACGGCGGAGCCCCCGGCGGGGATCATTGAGGCCGACCGCCCAGGGGGCGGCGCGCAGGGCAGAAACGGCGGGCAGCGGCTAGGGTTGGATCGGTAGGCTGATACCATGTTAGAAGTGATAGAGAGTGATTGGTGGAATAGATGTTTAATCCTAGTGTGTGTATATATAAATATATATATATATATATATATATATATATATATATATATATATATATATATATACAACTTGAAATACAAGACAAGGCATGATCAAATCCTTTACCATTAGCAGTCATCACAATTGCTAGTTTGTTGACCACAAAATCAGATAGCACAGAAGGCTGGATCTCGGTTCGAAATTCCATTGGTTAGGACTTGAGAAAAACCCTGGAAAAAATTTTTATGAGACCAGGTCTCACGGATTAGCAGGTGAGACCCATTCTGATGGATGACACGTGGCATTCACAAATCACAAAGCATCCACCCCACCCCTCACCTGATTTATATGAGACCTGGTCTCATATAATTTTTTCCAAAAACCCTCATGTGGAGGAAATGGAAAGGATCTTATCTCTTTGCTATAATGATCTTACACTCCAACTGAAGACCTGCCTACTGTATTTAAGTATTGATGCGGGCATGAAACTTCCTAATGCCATGCAAGCGGTCAAATTTCATCGAGGAAAGGATGGTCCTGTGCGAGAACTTTGTGGACTGGGAATCAATTTGGCACTTAGCAGATCAGAGACCAATTATATGACGCATGCATTGAAACCAGGAGATGTCATTGGCATGTTAGCGCAGAGGCCTATACGCATGTAGTCTAAAAGTGTACAAAAAAGTCACGTACACATAAAATGGCAAGAGATCAAATTGGTTTCAGAATAAAAAGGAATCAGAATGACACCATGCGTCTTACAAGAAAATAAAAGATATTAAGGCGGAGCCAGCGCTGGCTTCGGTGGAGCCTAATTTTCGTACCCCTCCGTATCAAGTGGAGATTGTGAAGAGGAACAGGGGGATGAACTATTAATCAAGCATCACCGTCAAAGATCGGACCATCTACACGTACGAATTAGCGCCTCGCTGTTCGTGCCTCATCAAGTATGTATCCGGAACATTATGAGGTCCAAATGGATTTGGTGAGGTGGTGGATAGCAGAAAGATTTGGTAGGTTGATGGTGGGAAAAAATTATCCGATGCAGGAAAAGATTATTTCAATGAACTGATAAACAGAAACATGGCCAACCAACATATAACAACTATGATGGTCAAGCAATGGCATGCCGTGTGGCGTGTGCATGATATGATCCGTGATCTCATTATATCCAAGGCAGCGGAAGAAAATGTTATCACTTCAAGTGGTCATCAAACACATACCTTGGTCTCACAGCATAAAGTTCGGCGACTCTCGATTGACTACCGTGGCCTAGAAAATGCGAAGACCGTGCCATCCATGGTCACTGCTCATGTTCGAACCCTTGGCGTATTTGGATATACTGATCAAGTACCTCCTCTTTTGGAATTTCCAGCCCTGAGAATGCTTGCTCTACACAGGAGTGAGAAGTTGGAAATTGGTTATCTTAAAAATATAACGAGGTTGTGTCTGTTGAGGTACCTGCGGATTGAAGGAAGCTGCATTACAGAATTCCCTGAACAGATCGGAGATCTACAGTGTTTGGAGATGCTGGATTTATATGGTACTTGTACAAGGGAATTGCCAGCAAGTATTGTTAAGCTGCTGCAACTGAAACTGCTACTTGTTGGTGGCGCAAAATTACCGCATGGCGTCGGGAACATGCAAGGCCTAGAGGAACAACATATTCCGATGCCTGAAGCGCTTCCTCCTCTACTGTGAGTGTGAGGTGGGTCTTCTGACGTTTGAAGCAGGAGCCATGCCAAAACTCAAAGCACTCGGATTTCAACTAGTGGCGCTTGAAGCGAGCTCTGCGTGCAGCAGCGCTCCTGACCTTGGCATCGGCCACCTCTCTGCCCTCAGTGATCTCTGCATCTGGATTGACTGCCAGGGTGAAAAGGCTGAGGAAGGGGTTCACGAGCTGGAGTCTGCATCTAGGATTGCGGCCAGCCTACTTCCCAGCCGTCAATCCAAGAAGCTACATTCAGAACGACTGATGCGGCTGATAAGAACGAGTCTGCATCTACTACGCTATTGTGTATCACTTCTTCCTATTTTACCAAGCTGGGTCTAGCAATCCAAGAAGCTACATTTGTGAGCATTGTGTCAGCTGAAATCTTTATCTGCATGTATGCTCTAACTATGTTTGGTGTACAGTGATTTTTATGCTCTAACTATGTTTTTAGTGAATTGGTGCTCTGTTTTGTGATGTGCACAGTGATGTATCAAAATCAGGTTTGAGTGGATTGCTGCTGTTGTGATGCCAAAATAGTTAACAACAATATTCACTGTTGTGGTGCCAAAATAGTTAACTGCAATATTCAGTTTGTGCAGCTAGAAACGGGAGATGGTTTAATATTCCTAAGTGATGCTTGGATTTTATTCTGCAGCTTTTATACATCTCAACAAACTCTCGTACTCTCTGCTAGAAGAACTGGAAACACACAAAGGCGGTCATGGATCCGTTGAATAATTGCTCGCATAATCTCCTGCTGGTTGTTTCAAACCCTTTTTTCAAACTGGGAGCATTCCCATTTTTCATAACCAACTCCATTTATAATGCATCCCCATTTAGAATGCTCAAGTTACCAGAAAAGTCACATGAAGCAGTTTGTTAATAATTGCTTGGCACCCAGAGGCTTGAGCTGCTGCTTTCCCTATTCTCAATTTATGGTTCGGCACTGATGCCCGCTGTAAATTTTGTCTGCAGTAACTTTATGTCTTATGCTTCTCGAAATAAAAATGATTTAGTAGCGGATTTACAGTTTAAAAGATTGTCAGCTTGTTGGAAATGAAGAATGGGAACCAGTTCTGTGTCCTCTGCTTTCCTCGGCAAATTTGAGATCTCGGACATGCTTTACCGATGGCTTCAAACTGGGGTTTGGTTGAACTGATGCTCCATCGCCAAACCACCACGGAAGAACTCACTCCATTGAGTAAACCAACCAATCTCCATCAACCTTTTTTCTGTAATATCAACATATTTGTTGACATAACAATCTTTTTCAACATGAAAAATAAGCATAGATGACAATCATTAGGTAGAGAGGTTGCTGTTTGGCGACATTGTGCACTTCAAAGTTCAATTCATGGCAGAAAACTAGATATTATAGGGCTGCCTTCATTTAAGCCAGTATAGAAGCAAAGTAGCAACCACTAGTTAAACTAGTGTAAATATATTACAACGTGACATCAAACAGGAAAGAAAAAACCACTGCACCTATACAGAAAATATGTCAAATACTAACATTCAAGCACAACGAAACAGAAAATATAACTTCTGAAATATTCAAATATTATAGCTCCTCCCTTCTAAGGCCAGTACAAAAGCTGATGGTGCAAACAGCTTACATCTTACAATAGAAAAGATACTAAATAACATTCAGGCACAACGGAACAGAGAATTAGAGGTGAAGGGTTACTTTGAACTACAAAAAGGGCCATTTCTGAAAGGCGCCGAATTTGCAAGCAGCATCAAAGCAAGGTTCTCTCAAAGGGATCGGCCATTGATAAATCATGGGTATGTTTGTCATCGATGCCATTATACCCATAACCACTCGTGAATTCAAATCGAGCATCCGAAGAAGCTCTGTTGTCCACTTGTAACAGCTTATGTTGGTCAGACCTCCATTTGTCGTTGCGGTGGCAAGTAGGTACTGCGAAGTTCATTTGTTCTTGCACTTTCGCATTCAAAACGAAAAATTTGGCGAAGTCAACATCTGCCATGTTGCCAAAGTAGTTCTCCAGCGCCACTCTTTTGAGATGGAGTTCGAGGCATTCAATTGGATCCAGTGGGTCATATTTTAGCACATTTTTCATCTCATTGCATTGGCGCGACTGGAGATGGAAAGAATAAATATCATAAAGGCAGTTGGTTAATGGATTAGAGCACAAGTGAATCATGCTGATGTTGACAATTAAAGCAAGCAAATATGAATTACTCACAATGACATACAGCCTCTCCAAGCAAGGGAAGCACTTGAGGAAGCCAATTACCGCATCAAAATTAGGGCCAACAGATTCGATAACCAAAACCTTCACGGTGCGCATTGCGGTTGTCACGCTGATGGCAATCATTTCCTGAAGAAAATGACAAACCAAAATAAGAAGAAACAACTTGCAAACATGTGAGTTCTGATTGCTTGATTGTAGAAGGGTGTTGTTACCTGAAAAACCGTGGTTCCAATGTGGAGTTTGGATATGCCCTTTGACACCAAACCAAATACCTGCAGCTTAGGTGCTCGGATTACCCGGACAGTCCCCATACAATGGTCTGGCGTGGGTGGCAGTAGCCTCTCAAGGCAAGGGGTGTCCTCGATGACCAGCTCTTTGAAAAAGAAAGTCCCTGGGAAGCTGATGCTCCTGAGAGTGGGAGAGCTGATGCATATGCGAGCAATGCCAATGTTAAAATCCAGTAAAAGGCTTTCCAATGAAAGGCAGCGAGAGAGCATGCTGTGGAGAGCCTCCCCCGAGATGGTGACTCCACGCATGGTGAGCTGCTTGAGCAGCGGAAAATGCAGAGACGGCGCAGACAAGTCCGAGATGGTGACCATGTACATGCTGAGCTGCTTGAGGTGCGGAAAATTCAAAAACTGCGTGGATAAGTCGGGGAAACTGCAGCAGCTGAAGCTGGCGACGCCGAGCGTCGGCGCAAAGCGGAGCGCGGACAACGGCAGCGGGAATATCATGTACTCTTCGCCGTCGTAGTCGAGGTGGAGCTCCTGGAGGTCGGTAAGGGCCTGGGAACGAAGCCAGCGGTTGACCTTGCCGTAGAGGCTTTGGTGGATGGAGGGGAGGTCGAGGCGGAGGGCTGGGCCAGGGTGCTTGGCGAGGATCTTGGAGACGTAGGCGACGCGTTTACGCTTATTGCCGGAGAGGTCACGGTCGGCGACGAGGTTGAGGGGCGCCGAGCGCCACAGGGGTCGCCACCGGCGGGCGACGGCCTGCGTGCGGGCGCCGTCCTTGGTGGGGAGCAGCGAGATGATGGTGCAGAGGACGGCGTCGGGGAGGGCGCCGATGAGATCGAGGCCGATGCTGCCGCTCCCCGGTGGTGATTCTTGGTCGCCCGCCCGCTCGAACATGCGCTTCTTGGGGGCGTGCGCCGGCCACGGCGGTGGCGGCAGCGCATCCATGGATGCCGCGCTTGGCTTGGTGGTGGGGGTAATGGGGTTGGATTGGGGAATGAAGAACGAGGGATTGGGCATTAGTTTTGCCTTAGTTTTGTCTTTCCTCGGTTGGCAGAAAAAATGGCGGGAACCGACAGAAGATATTGGCGCCAACTTTGTTCACATGTGCGCGTCCAAATTTTTACTTTTTTCAAGGGCCCGTAGTTCTTTCTTTATGGGCCGGCCCATCTAAAGCTGTCACGTTCCAGTTTTGGGAACATTTTGAGATTTCCCAGACTGTTTTTTTAGGGACCTTCTAGGTTCTTGAACCGATTTATTATTATTAATTTCCATTTTTTGTTTCTTATTTTATACTATTATGTTTATGTTTCTTTTTAATTTTTTTTCCTTTTTAAGTTTCTTTTTGCTTTTCAGATTTTTATTATTTAAATAGAAATTTGATAAAATGTTAGCACTTATAAAAAAATCTGCATTAAAAACACATGGTTAACATATGTTCACAAATTCAAAAACAATCAATTTTAAAAATTGTTCACAAATACAAAAACATTTCATATTTTCAAAATTTTATCGCAAATAGAATACGTTTGGGAAATTAAAAAATGCTCATGTTTTGAAAAAGTGTTCATTGTTTCTAAAAATGTTTGGGTTTTCAATTATGTTCCTGTAGTCCGAAAAATGATCGTGTTTTCAATTTTGTCCTCTTTTTTCAAGAAATTTCTATGATTCCCAAAAAATATTCATGATTCAAAAAATATTTAATTTTTTCAAACAGAAAATCACGTTAGGAAATTAAAAAAAAAGATTAAATCTATCATGGCTTATATAGTTCATATAGACTCGGATGCTTATTGTGGCCGAGAAAACATCCCTCGCGAGATAGGATGCAAAAAACCTGATGCTATGCCACCGAACCGCCAAGAGAGAAGGAACAAGTGCACAAGAAGACAAATTCATGAGAACTACTGAGTAGACCACTCTTCTTTTTACGCCTGCAGTTGAATCTTTATGGTCCTTTCTTTTTTGTAGAGAGAAAAGCCGTTGGCCGAGCCTGAAAAGAGCTCGAACCTAACCCGACTTTGAATTAATAAAGCCATCAACCGGCCAGGATTACAGAGGCACCACATTACAAAGGGAATGAATGCAAAGCAAAGCGGAAAGAAGATACAAGGTACTAGGTAGAATAATACAATGGCAACAACCGGAGCAAGCACAACATCGTTGCCGACGACCAGCACTACGCCTACACCAACTAGCCAACTAAGAGCACCGGAGGCAGGCCACGCTGTGCAAGAATTGAGCGCCGGCAACACCCATAGGCCAACCTTGGGAAACAATTGCTTTGTCTCGACCGTCGCAAAGGGACACTATCACTAGTAGAAAAAGGGTCAAATGTGAAGCACATTAGTGCCGGTTTGAATTTGAGCCGGCACTAATGTGACCATTAGTGCCGGTTCCAATGGCTAGGCGGGCGGACATCATTAGTACCGGTTTGTGGGCAACCTTTAGTACCGGTTCATGCCACGAACCGGTACTAATGAGCCCAGTGCGGCTGTGGTCAGGCTGGGACCCCCACAAAGACCTTTAGTACCGGCTCGTGGCATGAACCGGTACTAGAGTTTCTTAGTAAGCTGATTTTTAGTCCCACCTCGCCAAGAGAGAGGCAGTATGAGCGGTTTATAAGCCGTGAGTGCAGAGACAATGACGAAGAGGCGCAATGCTCACCTACACGTTGATTAGCTTCAAGCCTTTCGGAATAGCATAGATTGCATTGAGCTATGTGCAGTGCAGTCTACACTATTTCGAAAGGCTTGAAGCAAATTAACCAGCATTGCACCTCTTTTTTATTTTTAATAACTTATTTGAACTCCAGACTTCTTGTGTTCAGTATGCAGCATTCAAAGTGACGTCATCAATTTTCAATATGTTCTGACATCATTTGCTGTTTTTCAGTCATTTACCGAATTGTTTAAAGAGCTAAATGACCGTGAAATTGAAAACCACTACAAAATAAACTGTGAAAATGTTGAAATTTAGCATGGTATCATCATTTCACCCGCATAGCATGTGTGAAAGAGTAGATAGGGTCACGGTAAAAACTGGACGCACTTCGTGTACAAACTGGACAATCTCTTTCGGCGTATTAGGGTTTCGGACAAGAACTCACCTGTTACACGGGCACTTCAATGTTTTTTAAACTTATTTGAACTCCGGACTTTTTTTGTGTTCAGTATGCAGCATTTAAAGCGACGTCATCAATTTCCAACATGTTCTGACATCATTTGTTGTTTTTCAGTTATTTACCTAATTGTTTAGAGAGCTAAATGACCGTGAAATTGAAAATCACTACAAAATAAACTATGAAAATGTTGAAACTTAGCATGGTATCATCATTTCACCCGCATAGCATGTGCAAAAGAGTAGAGAGGGTCACGGCAAAAACTGGACGCACTTCGTGTACAAACTGGACAATCTCTTTCGGAGTATCAGGGTTTCGGACGAGAACTCATCTGTTACACGGGCACTTCAATGTTTTTTAAACTTATTTGAACTCCGGACTTCTTTTGTGTTCAGTATGCAGCATTCAAAGCGACGTCATCAATTTCCAACATGTTCTGACATTATTTGTTGTTTTTCAGTCATTTACCTAATTGTTTAGAGAGCTAAATGACCGTGAAATTGAAAAACACTACAAAATGAACTGTGAAAATGTTGAAAGTTGGCATGGTATCATCATTTCACCCGCATAGCATGTGCGAAAGAGTAGAGAGGGTCACGGCAAAAACTGGACGCACTTCGTGTACAAACTGGACAATCTCTTTCGGAGTATCAGGGGTTCGGACGAGAACTCATCTGTTACACGGGCACTTCAATGTTTTTTAAACTTATTTGAACTCCGGACTTCTTTTGTCTTCAGTATGCAGCATTCAAAGCAACGTCATTAATTTCCAACATGTTCTGACATCATTTGTTGTTTTTCAGTCATTTACCTAATTGTTTAGAGAGCTAAATGACCGTGAAATTAAAAATCCTACAAAATGAACTCTGAAAATGTTGAAACTTGCAATGGTATCATCATTTCACCCGTATAGCATGTGCGAAAGAGTAGAGAGGGTCACGGCAAAAACTGGACGCACTTCGTGTACAAACTGGACAATCTCTTTCGGAGTATCAGGGTTTCGGACGAGAACTCATCTGTTACACGGGCACTTCAATATTTTTTAAACTTATTTAAACTCCGGACTTCTTTTGTGTTCAGTATGCAGCATTCAAAGCGACGTCATCAATTTCCAACATGTTCTGACATCATTTATTGTTTTTCAGTCATTTACCTAATTGTTTAGAGAGCTAAATGACCGTGAAATTGAAAATGACTACAAAATAAACTCTGAAAATGCTGAAACTTGGCATGGTATCATCATTTCACCCGCATAGCATGTGCGAAAGAGTAGAGAGGGTCACAAAGAAACTAAATACAGAAAAAAATACTCAGAAATAAATAGAAGAAAATAAATAAAGCAGAAAAGAAAAAAACTATATAAAAAATTACTCAAAAATAAATAGAAGAAAATAAAAAATGCAGAAAAGAAAAAACTATATAAAAAATTACCCAAAAATAAATAGAAGAAAATAAATAATGCAGACAAGAAAAAACTATATAAAAAATTTGTTGGGGCGCTGCCCAGTGGGCCTGCCAGACCTAGGGTGTGCAAATGCAGGCCCAGAAGGGCCAGCAGGCTCACAGGGCAGCTCGCCATAGTTAGGCCCAGAAGCCTGCTATAAAGAGAAGTTCGAAGGAGCAGCCACGACTGGGTTTATAAACCAGTGCGGCTGCCCTTCGCTCGGCGAGGTGGGACTAAACATTGTGCACCGCCGGTGGCAGCGCACAACTATTAGTACCGGTTGGTGGCTCCAACCGGTACTAATGATTGGGCCTTTAGTACCGGTTCGTGGCACGAACCGGTATTAAAGGGGACATTTCTCGCCCCTTGGCCTGGCGAAAATTGGCCTTTAGTACCGGTTGGTGGCTCCAACCGGTACTAAAGGCCCCTCCTATATATATGGCACTTATGAAAAATTCAGTTTCATCGACCACCACTTCTTCTCCAACTTCTTCGCGTGACATTGCCGTCGTCGCCGCGTCGTCGCCCATCGCGTGCCGCCCTCACAGGCCCCGCCGCCATCGCCCCCACCGCCCGTTGTCGCCGTCACCGCCGTCACCCCCGCCACCCGCCGCCGCCGCCTCGTACTACGTCGTCGTCTCGTTCTCACCATCACCCCCGGCCCGCCGCTCGTCGTCGCGCCGTCCTCGTCGCATCGCCGTCTCGTGCCGCCGCCTGTACGCCGCCGCCCCCCGCTCGTACACACACACATACACACACAGACAGACACACACACACACACATTGTTTTTACTTATTTTCTGGTTTCTGTTGTTTAGATTAATGTTAGATAAATTATGTAGATAAGAATGTTAGAATGTTAATGTTAGATGAATTATATGGAAAAGATGTTAAATATTAATGTCAATTTTAGATGAATTAGCTAGATATTAATTAGGTATATATATGAGATTTGAACTAGTTGAATTAATATAACTAGTTTATTTTTAGTATGAAAATTAATAGAACAAGTTTATTTTTAGTAAGAAAATTTAGGTATATGAGATTATTTGAACTAGTTGAATTAATATAACTAGTTTATTTTTAGTAAATGCTTAGTTGAACTAGTTGAATTAGTAGAACTAGTTTATTTTTAGTAAGAAAATTTAGGTATATGAGATTTGATGATCTAATCAAAATATTACTATATAGAACTACCTACTTTATTATATAGAGATTTGATCATCTAATTAACATTTTACTATATAGAACTAGCTACCTTATTTTTAGTAAGAAAATTAATAGAACTAGTTTAGTTGAATTAGTTGAATTAATTAGTTGAACTAGTTAGTTGAATTAGTTGAGCTACTTTATTTAGGTATGTTTTTCGTAAGTGCTTAATTGAATTAGTTGAATTAATAGAACTAATAAGTGTTTAATGTTTCACCTATGAACATAGGAATGTCGTCTGACGACGAACACAATTTCATTATGTGCGAATACTGCGAAGACCAGCGCGGCCTGTGCGGCAAATTTTTTCTAGTTGATGATAGGCGCTTCAGCATCAAGCTGGATGAGAACTTCAAAGTGGATACAGTAAATCAGAACGACAAGTCTTTTTTTCATAATTAAGCATGACTTATGCTTTATTTGCTTCAACTTTTAATTTTATTTTTTCACTATTCTAGTAGCGTATCCCCTGCCATGCAAGAATTTTTGTCTTGGATAAGATAGGTTTCAGTGCTAACAAAACTATGGAGGTAAAAAGAGTTTACTTGAAGACCAAGCATGGTTATACCTTCAACGTCAAATTATACAATGCAGATACATACACCTATTTTGAATGCAAAACTTGGCAAGCACTATGCAAGGCTTATGCATTTGAGCCTGATATGGTTATCACCTTTGATATTCGTCCGAAAGATTATATTGAAGGTAATAGAGACATTTTGGTCGATGTGCAGACGCCTCCAATTTTAACATTGTGTGAGTTTCTCAACCATATTTATGTCTTCGATATTGTTTATTCAAAAAGAGTTGACAAGTAATTTATATTGACAGCTTATTTCCAATCAAGCAAACATGTCCGGCGCTTGATAGACATGACCATCCACTGTCCCGGGGCTGAACTAAACTGCGAGGAGACAAGTCATTATGTTTCATGGCTTGAGGATCTTGATGTTGTCAAGACAAATTTTTTTCCTGCACTTAGAAATGTTAGTACTCAAAACGTGCGACCAATAGTGTTCGTACTGAACTACAGTCACATATATTTAGGAAAGATGGTAATATTTCTACTATTTTCCTCAGTGCATCTTTTGTATACATTATTTTTTTAATCTAAACTTCATTGCTAAGTATGTTACTATACGATGTTCTTCAACAGGGACTCCCGATGAATGTTGTGCCTGATTGGATGGAGACTAAAGGTACCATGAATATTGTTAGCTTACGGCCAAGATATCCTAAAATGCACTTTAGTGCATTCAGGATTTCTAATAGCGAAGAATGCTTAATAGTAAAAGACTGGAACAAAATTGTGAACGATCACAGAGAAGTACTAGGGGGCAGCAATCAGAAGCGCAACCCATGATTAGGAGACAGGTTCATCTGCATGCTCCAATATGATGAATCAGGAAATCTATACATGTTCTATGCTATTTTACCTGAGAGAGAGCAGCAGGAGTGATTAGCTAGTTCATGCTCTTAGTACTTGTCCTCTCATGTCCGTGTTCTTCGTCCTGAACTTAATCTCAAAGAGTGATTTGCTTTTGTGGTGTTATGAATGCTTATATTATCATTACCATGTTGAACTCAATGATATCTTGGCTTCTGGTACAAGTGAAAGTTTCTTCTTTAAGCTAGTGTTGGTGGTGATTAGATAGCGGTAATGACTATATGATGATTAAGTAGTGGTAATGAGACGACTATTATATGATGAATTTTAGCTAGCTATGAAAACTGTTGTTGGTGATGATATATATGATGCAAGAGTTTTTATATTAATATGATGATGATGATGATGATGATGATGAGTTATTATATCATTTATGAAAGAAACCGCAGATTAGTTTCAACTGGATGGATCCTAGCTAAGTGATCAAGTATATGCCATATCCATATTAGCTCGACCAATTAATTAGGTGATCAAGTATATATAATATGGATATGGCATATACTTGATGACTTTGCTAGGATCACATGCATCCCAGTCAAACTAATCTGCGGTACTTTCACCTAATGATTTGACAACTCATTATAATGTAAAACAATCACTAAATTAAATTGAAAACACAAAATTAAAGTAAAATAAAAAATAAAACCAAAACACACCCAAACATTTAGTACCGGTTGGTGTTACCAACCGGTACTAATGTCCTACGCGCCCCCCCGGAGCTGGCTCATGCCACGTGGTTACCCTTTAGCACCGGTTCGTGCTGAACCGGTACTAAGGGGGGGGGCTTTAGTGGCCACACTTTAGTGATGGTTACCGAACCGGCACTAAAGGGCCTTATGAACCGGTGCTATTGCCCGGTTCTGCACTAGTGTATCCTTTCACCCAGGATCGATGGGTGCCGCACCGGCGACCAGCAGAGTGGCTACCATAGAGCCCAGCACAAGGTGCCCGAGCTGCCATAGGAGAAGGAGACGATGCTGACCCACGAACAACGGAAGACCAACCAGACGATAGCCAAAGCCAGCAATGGCAAAACAGAGCACATGACGCGTGTTGTCGACCGAAGGCACGAATCCATGAAGGAGGCCGAAGAGGCATCACCATGCATCGGGCGAGTCCGAGCAAGATGTATCACGAAGACCAGGTGAGGGAGTCCTGGATTAGGGGGTGTTCGGATAGCTGAATTATACCTTCAGCCGGAGTCCTGGACTATGAAGATACAAGATTGAAGACTTCGTCCTGTGTCCGGAAGGGATTTTCCTTGGCGTGGAAGGCAAGCTTGGCGATACGGATGTTCAGATCTCCTACCATTGTAACTGACTCTATGTAACCCTAACCCTATCCGATGTCTATATAAACCGGAGGGTTTTAGTTCGTAGGACAACATACACATCAACAATCATACCATAGGCTAGCTTCTAGGGTTTAGCCTCTCTGATCTCGTGGTAGATCAACTCTTGTAATACCCATATCATCAATATTAATCAAGCAGGACGTAGGGTTTTACCTCCATCGAGAGGGCCCGAACCTGGGTAAAACTTCATGTCCCCTGCCTCCTGTTACCATCCGGCCTAGACGCACAGTTCGGAACCCCCTACCCGAGATCCACCGGTTTTGACACCGACATTGGTGCTTTCATTGAGAGTTCCTCTGTGCCGTCGCCTTCAGGACCGATGGCTCCTACGATCATCAATGGCGATGCAGTCCAAGGTGAGACCTTCCTCCCCGGACAGATCTTCGTCTTTGGCGGCTTTGCACTGCGGGCTGATTCACTTGGCCATCTAGAGCACATCGAAAGCTACGCCCCTGGCTGTCAGGTCAGATTCGGAAGTTTAAACTACACGGCCGACATCCGCGGGGACTTGATCTTCGACCGATTCGAACCACTGCCGAGCGCGCCGCACTGTCACGATGAGCATGATCTAGCTCTGCCGCCGAACAGAGCCCTGGAGGCCGCACCCGCATCGGCTCCGACCCCTAGTTCGGAGCCGACCATGCCGATCGAGGATGTGCGGTTGGACGCCACCTCGGGGGCTGCGATCCCAACGGCGGTTGAGCCGAACACCAGCCCTGCACTACTAGGGAAAAGGCTAGCAGCAGCGCGGGTTTTAGACCTATCAGTAGCGCGGGGTGGTGCGCTACTGATAAGGCGCTACAGCTAACGAATAGCAGTAGCGTGCCTCCACCCACGCTACGGCTAAATCGACTTAGTAGCAGCGAGTTCCAGGAGGAGCGCTGCTGGTAATTAGTAGTAGCGCTTCTCTCTGCCCGCGCTGCTACTATTACTTCGTATTTTATTTCTTTTTTATTTCATGTTGTATTCGTACACCTTTACACAAATTTTCATACAACAGGAATTTACAAATTGTTTTTACATCATCATGAGTTATTACATCACGGGGTGAAAGAACCGTGTGGACTAGTTTCAAGTGGACGGACATCCACTTGAAACTAATCCGCGGTTCTTTCACCCAATGATATAATAAATATCATCATCATCATCATATCATTAACAACTTATCATCATCATCATCATCATCATATCATTCGTCACTAGTCATAATCACAAGTACTCCTGACATCTTCAACTCTAACACATTGTATCACATAATAAACATATTGTACCTCATAGGACCTACTACATTCTCTTAGGACCTAATATATTCTCTAAGGTAAAATAGCAAAAAACAAGATAGCCCCTCACTCTCCATTATGGAGAATGCAGATTATCCTGTCTCCAATTCTTGCCTTTCGCTTAATGTTGCTTCCAAGAACCTCCTTACAAATGTCCAAACATTTTTTCCACTCTTTGATTAGCATGTGTTCACCGGTTTCAGAAATTCGATATGCACAGGTGAGATCCGTAGGATGACCTGGCTGTAGGTTCAGAACTTCAAGGCGACCATTGTAATACATCAGATGAGGCACACAATCCATCGGGATTTTTTGTTGAAAAACATAGTAATAACTTCGTAGTTAGCAATGATGTACTAGTTTTAGAAGTATGCAAAAGATGCACGGATGTCGTAATAGTAAAATATCTTACCAGGGTATCTCCATAGAAGTTATCGTGCTTTAACACGTGCACTAGTGGCACGTATTCACCATAATTTGGAGGAGTTCGATAATAGGTATTGTAATTCTCAAAAAAAGTACAATAAGCAATCACATGATTTTTCTCCTTATAAGTTAATTTGGAGTCATCAGTGTAGTGGGTTTTGTCTACCATCTTCTGCACATTCTTTGAAGATTCAAAATAAGCTGTCAATGGAAATAAGCTGTCAACTATTTTGAAATAAACAATATAAATTAGTTAATAACTATGTTTGAGAAACTCATATTGCGGTAGAATCGGAAGCGTATCAAGAAGGACCCAAATGTCCATATTGTCTTGCTTGATGTCAGGATGACCAAGATCCATGGTGACAATCATACCCTCATAAAAACCATACATTTTGCAAAGTGCTTCTCAATTTTACAACCAGAATGGGTTACGCTCTGAGAATTATACAGATTTACTTCAAAATCAATATCATGATGGGTCCTTAGGTGTATTTTCTTTGTTTGAAAATTTTCATGGTCTTCAAATAAAAGATGACAATTAGACGTTGAAATAGTTGAAGTCATGCTTAATATCGAAAAAAACACTTGTCGTTGTTGCGTACCGTTTCAACATCGAAGGTCTCCTCGAGCTTAATGCTGAAGCGCCGATCTTCGTCCAGCTCAACGAACCTGTCGCACATACCTCGATCGTCGTGGCACCAGCTGCACTCCCCCGGGAGATTGTCGTCGTCCGAGTACGACATTTCCTACGTTCATAATTCAAAGATTAAACTTGTACAATTAAATATATGTACTAAAAAACCTAAATTAGATCATTATTTTTCAAAGAAAATCCAGGCCTCTCGATATTTCCCACATATTCTAGCACAAGTCATGCCAGAATTCATGGAAAAATCCGGCATGACCTTTGCTAAAAAAAGGACATATCGAGCGCCTGAAATTTTCCGGAACGGAAATTAATCAACACTCCGGCAAAACATAGGCCACTCGGAGGTGTAACCAAAATATGAAATAATTGCTTAAACTAAAAAATAACACCAAATATGGCATATTCAACTAGTTCTATTAATTCAACTAGTTCTATTAATTCAACTAGTTCTTACTAAATATAAACTTAGTATAAAAAGAAAAAAGTAGTTCTTTCTAAAAATGAAGTAGTTCAACTAGTTATTAATTTACTTACTATACTAGTTCAACTAAAACTTAACTAGTTCAACTAAAACTAAACTAGTTCTATTAATTCAACTAGTTTTTACTAAATATAAACTTACTATAAATAGAAAGAAACTACTACATCTACTACTAATTAACATGTACTACTGCTAATTATACAACTAGTTTACCATCACTACTAGTAATTAATATCCACTACTTCTAAAAATCATTATCTATGAACCCTAAATTAACATCTATTACTACTAAAATCATCTAATAACTAAGCAAAGAGAGAGGGGGTTGGGGAGGGGT
>NC_041392.1:711671067-711694377 GCF_002162155.2 Triticum dicoccoides
GAGAGCGGCGGCGGTGAGGTTGAGGGCGGGCAGCGGCGGCGGCGGTGAGGGCGCAGGCGCGCTCGGGCGGCGGCGACATGGAGTAGGGGAACAGGCGGGTGGGGGGGGAGGAGGACTTAGCGAAATTTTGATGCGGGGGGTGGTTAACTCAAACTAGCAGTAGCGCATGTACAGAAAACGCGCTATAGCTAACTTATCTACATCGCGTTTTGGGAAAAACCGCCACTGCTAATGAAAGCAGTTATTTCTTTTGTTTAGTAAAAACATCAAAAATATACATTGGTCATCATTGATCTTTTTGTGTATAATCTAAATAGTCAACATGAATCCTCACTGTACCTGTATAGGTACAGGCGAGGATTCATATTGCAACCACAAATCATACACATATAGTTCAATGAAGACCAAGTGCTCGAGATAGGTTGAGAAGCAACATATTTAAGGTGGTAAACACCTTGTTCGCTTAGCAGTATGGGACTAAACTTAATTAGTTGCGTTCATACTTACCAGCAGCGAGTTTTGAGCAAAACCGCTGCTACTAAGTTCTTTAGCAGTAGCGCGTCCACGGGAAGGGCGCTACTACTATATCTAGCCTGGAGGCAACATCGTGGCAATTATAGTAGTAGCGCTCTTTTCACCTAGAGCGCTACTGCTACTCAGTCATTAGCAGCGCTCTTTTCTAAAGCTCGTTGCTGCTAATTAGCAGTAGCGTCTGTTTTTAGACCGCACTGCTGCTAAAATTATATGTATAAGGTTTTCCTTAGTAGTGCCGTACTCTACAAGACTCGTGACTCCATGGAGCCGGATTCTTCTCCGGACTCCGAACCCTCCGCGCCCCTGCCGAACGAATCCGATTGGGCGCCGATTATGGAGTTCACGGCCACGGACGTCTTTCAGCACTCACCTTTCGGCGATATCCTGAAATCACTGAAGTCTCTCTCTTTGTCAGGAGAGCCCTGGCCGGACTATGGTCAGCAAGGTTGGGGTACGGACGATGAAGAAATTCAAAACCCACCCACCACCCACTTTGTAGCCACTGTCGACAACTTAACCGACGTGCTTGACTTCGACTCCGAAGACATCGACGGTATGGACACCGATGAAGGAGATGATGAAGAACCAGCGCCCACTAGGCCCTGGAAAGCCACCTCGTCATATGACATATACATGGTGGACACCCCAAAAGAGGGAGAGGGCGAAGGAACAGTGGAGGATGACCCCTCCAAGAAACAGCAAAAGTTCTAGCGTCAGCGGCGCCGCTCAAAATCCCGCCAACACAAAAACGGCGATTCCAGCACGGGAGATAATAATACCCCAGAAAGCGCCGAAGAACATCACCCCGAGCAAGATTTAGCACAGGAGGATGGAGAAACCAGCCCTCATGAGAGAGCGGCCGACAGAGAGGTCGAGGACAATAATTGTATGCCTCCCTCCGAAGACGAGGCAAGCCTCGACGACGACGAATTCGCCGTGCCAGAGGATCCCGTCGAACAAGAGCGTTTTCAACGCAGGCTTATGGCCACGGCAAGAAGCCTCAAGAAAAAACAGCAACAGCTTAAAGCTGATCAAGATCGGCTAGCCGATAGATGGATTGAAGTCCTTGCGGCCGAAGAGCATAAACCCGAACATCCCTCCAAGTGCTACCCGAAGCGCAGGTTGCTACCCCGATTAGAGGAGGAAGCACTCGACGCGGCCGACAGGCCACCTCGTGGCCGCGACAGAGAGGCCTCGTGGCCCTCCACCCAAACCGCACCCCGTACCAAGGCACGGGAATATGCGCCGGACTTATGAGACATGTTGGAGGACAAGGCAAGGCAAACAAGATCGATCTACGGATCACGTAGGCACCCCACGGCTCGAGACGACAACCATCACGCCGGCCACAAATTCGGCAGGGCCGAACACAGTAGACAAAGCTCATTGGAGCTAAGTCATGATATCGCCCAGTACAGAGGCGCCGCACACCCATTGTGCTTCACAGACGAAATAATGGATCATCAAATCCCCGAGGGTTTCAAACCCGTAAACATCGAATCATATGATGGCTCAATAGATCCCGCGGTATGGATCGAGGATTATCTCCTTCATATCCACATGGCCCGTGGCGATGATTTCCACGCCATCAAATACCTCCCACTCAAGCTTAAAGGACCAGCCCGGCAGTGGCTTAACAGCCTGCCAACAGGGTCAATCGGCTGTTGGGAGGATCTGGAAGCCGCAATCCTCGACAATTTCCAGGGCACTTATGTGCGATCCCCAGACGCTGACGACCTAAGCCACGTAATTCAGTAGCCAGACGAATCGGCCAGGCAATTCTGGACACGGTTCCTAACAAAGAAAAAACAAATACTCGACTGTCCGGACGCAGAGGCTTTAGCAGCCTTCAAGCATAATATCCGTGACGAGTGGCTTGCCCGGCACCTAGGACAGGAGAAGCCGAAATCTATGGCAGCACTCACGGCACTCATGACCCGCTTTTGCGCGGGAGAAGACAGCTGGCTTGCTCGTAGCAACAATATGACCAAGAACCCTGGTCGTTCAGACACTAGGGACATTAGTGGCAGGTCGCGTCGCAACCAACAGAAGCGCCGCATCAACGGCGACAATGCTAAGGATACGGCAGTTAATGCCGGATTCAGAGGCTCTAAATCCGGTCAGCGGAAAAAGTCATTCAAAAGGAATCCCAGGGGCCCGTCCAGCTTGGACCGAATACTCGATCGCTTGTGCCAAATACATGGCACCCCCGAAAAGCCGGCCAATCACACCAACAGGGACTGTTGGGTGTTCAAGCAGGCAGGCAGATTAAGCACCGACAATGAAGACAAGGGGTTGCATAGCGATGACGACGAGGAGCCCCGGCCGCCGAACAACAATGGACAGAAGGGTTTTCCCCCACAGGTGCGGACGGTGAACATGATATACGCCACCCACGTCCCCAAAAGGGAGCGGAAGCGCGCGTTAAGGGACGTATACGCGGTAGAGCCAGTCGCCCCAAAGTTCAACCCATGGTCCTCCTGCCCGATCACCTTTGATCGAAGAGACCATCCCACTAGCATCCGTCATGGCGGATTCGCCGCATTGGTTCTCGATTTCATCTCACTAGAGTCCTTATGGACGGTGGCAGTAGCCTGAACCTGCTTTACCAGGATATAGTGCGGAAAATGGGCATAGATCCCTCGAGGATTAAGCCCACCAAAACGACCTTTAAAGGCGTAATACCAGGTGTAGAGGCCAGCTATACAGGCTCAGTCACACTTGAAGTGGTCTTCGGATCTCCGGATAATTTCCGAAGTGAGGAGTTAATCTTCGACATAGTCCCGTTCCGCAGTGGTTATCATGCACTGCTCGGGCAAACCGCATTCGCCAAGTTCAATGCGGTCCCGCACTACGCATACCTTAAGATCAAGATGCCAGGCCCTCGAGGAGTAATTACGGTCAATGGAAACACCGAACGCTCCCTCCGAACGGAGGAGCACACGGCGGCCCTTGCAGCAGAAGTACAAAGCAGCCTCTGCAGGCAGTTCTCCAGTCCGGCCATTTACCGTCCGGACACCGTCAAGCGCGCCCGGAGTAACCTACAACAAGACCGCCTGGCACATTCCGAGCAGGCGTAGCAATGTGGCCCCAACCCCAACCCTCGCAAACAGGTGACGCCAGTACTTCGCATCCATAACTACGCTCTGGAAATACCATGGGCATAGGGGGAGGGGCACCATCACGGCACGCCCAAAACATGGCTTAAACCGCACCAGGGGCTACCGATTTTTTACTTTTCTCTTACTTTCAAGACTCTACTCTTCGGAAGGCCTGTTCGGCAGTTCAACTGCCGCACAAAACGATGCAAGAACCAGAGAAGCAGACAAGCCATGCTGCATTACGGAAATCCCAGGTGGTCTCTATCACGAGCAGTATACCTGTTTCGCATACTATTCCGCAGCTTGCCCCTGGAGCAGACATGCTAAATAGTCCAACTTTTCATTTATCGCATTAATTGTATCATTCTGCTTTGATCGCAGCTATTTTAATGAACAATGCATAGCTTTTGTCCATTTTTTGCATTACCTTTTTTTATATATATGTTCCTTAATGACATGTTGCACCCGTACACTTTGGTACGGCCAAAATACGCTAGGGGCTTCAGTACCCCTCAACATGGTGTAAGAAGTCCGAACACTTTAACATGTGCGGCACCCCGAACTTATAGCATTATATGCATCGGCTCCGAATCATGTCGTGGGTCAATAGTTGGGTTTGCCCGGCTCCTATGTTTTGGTGCCTTACGTTCCTCTATATCGGCTAAGGTAGCACTAGGAGAACCACTGCGATTGTGCCCCGGTTGAGCTGGGTAGAGCACCTCAGTGGAGAAAGCTAAAACTGACCGTCATGATGAGGCGAGAGCTGGTCGCTGTTCGAGAGGTCTTTTCGAGTCCTTAAAGACTTATGCCGCTTAGGGCGAGGAGTCGGCTCTGTCCGGCCAAGGCGTGGATAGCGCCCCGAACTCGGTCTTCCGAATACTAGGAGCTTCACCGAAATTTAAAATTATAGAATTCTATGGCTAAGTGAGAGTGTTCACGCATTATAGTCCGATTGCCTCGTTCGTTGGGCTGAGCGCCTCCCTCGAAGGACCCAAATATGGGAAAAAGAGCGCCCAGGTTTATCCCCGACACCCCAGCACTAGCGGCAAGGGGGCAGAAGCCGACGACTCACCATCTCTCAGTATTGATAAACAGCCGCACAGAAGGTAATATTTTAAATTCAAGCAGCATTGCTTAGCGCATATGAACAAGTTTTCAGCGCACAGGATAACACGAGCGGGTTTTACTGAAAAAATACATCCTTGGTACATTCATCCGCAACAAGACGGGCACCCTTCAGAACATCCTTATAATAATTCTCGGGCTTGCGATGCTCTTTCCCCGGCGGTGGCCCGTCCTTCACAAGCTTCTCTGCATCCAGCTTGCCCCAGTGCACCTTAGCACGGACAAGGGCCCTATGGGCACCTTCAATGCAGACGGAGCGCTTGATGTATTCAAGCCTCGGACAGGCCTCCACCAGCCGCCACACCAGCCCAAAGTAGCTCCCAGGCAGAGCCTCTCCAGGACACAACCGAACTAGGAGGCCCTTCATGGCCTGTTCGGCCGCCTTGTGGAGCTCGACCAGTTGCTTCAGCTGGTCGCTCAGGGGCACGGGGTGTCCGGCCCCAGCGTACTGAGACCAGAACACCTTCTCCGTCGAGCTGCCCTCCTCGGCTCGATAGAATGCGGCAACATCGGATACACTCCAGGGAAGATCTGCGAACGCTCCTGGAGAGCTCCGGGTTCAGGTAAGTAACAGGTAACTCACGTTTATGTGTTTGCTTTGCATAAAAAATGCCTTACCCGCCGCTATTCTCTTCACCTCATCCAACTCCTGGAGGGTCTTCTGGGATTCGGCCTTGGCAGACTTGGCATTTTCAATAGCCGCCGCGAGCTCGGACGCTCACGTCTTCGAGTCAAGCTCCAAACTCTCATGTTTCTTCATGAGAACCTGGAGCTCTTGCCGCACCTTGCCAACCTCGGCCTCATACCTCTCCCGCTCGGTGCACTCTGCGGCCGCACTCTTCTCGGCCTCGAGCAACGCCTGCTTAAGGGTCGCCACCTCAGATGTGGCCCCTACAAAATAGCCATGTTAATCATGTCATCTCCTGCAATTGCACCTTTTTTATATACACATTCAACCAAGGTATTTCTTACCTTCCTTCTCCTCGAGCTGCTTCTTGGCACGCCCGAGCTCTTGCTCGGACTTCTCGAGGCTCTGCTTCAGCACGTCCACTTCCGCAGTCAGTGCGGCGGGACGCTAGCAGAGAAGCCTGCATACGCATATTGACTCCTTTTGTTAGACTCCTGCGAATTCTTTGATCCTCTATTCGGCTTTTCTTCCTGAATGTCCAACAGAGCATCAGGGGCTACTGTCTATGCGGTAATATTATTTGAACATTCTTTACTTACCTCAAAGCCTGTTAAAAGGCTTGTACAAGCTTCAGTCAGTCCGCTTTTGGTGGACTGAACCTTCTGGATCACCGCACTCATAATAGTGCGGTGCCCCTCATCGATGGAGGCACCTTGGAGCGCCTCCAACATATTGTCCGGCGCCTCCGGTTGGACGGAGGTCACCGACACGGTAGGCTTGCTCCTCTTGGAAGGAGGTCGCCCGCCGGACTCTGGAACCTTTGAAGATTCCGGAGCTGTGTCCGGCCTTAAGCCGGACTTGAAGCCCTGAGAGGTTTCCTCCCTTTTACTCCTGGAGTCCGGGAGGTCGCCTTGCGGCGCCTCCAGGACCACCTCCTCCCTGCTTGGAACCTGTTGTGACAACACTTCGGTGTCGCCCGTAGGGCGGGGGAGGAAGCCGTCGGAAGCGAGTTCACCTCCGACGAGTCTAGTGAGCCGCTTGACGATGCGTCGAGCCAGTCTTTTGGGTGGGCTGCATAAACACATTCGACATAAGGGAAAGCTGTGCAATAAACAAATACTATGAGTCACTCCGGTATCCGGATACTTACGATTTCGCCAGGGGCTTGGCCCTGGGCTGCCACTCCTCTTCGTCGTCGTCGGCGTCGGTGGAGCAGTCCGGAGGAAGGGTTTTCCCCTTCTTGGACCCTCCGGCCTCCTCAGAGAGGGCGGCCTTCCTTTTCTTCTCTCCTCCTGCTAGAGGGGGAGAGGTCTCTTCTTCTTCCTCCTCGTCTTCACGAGAGGAAGGCGCTTCGGGACCGTCGAATGAGGAATCCGATACCTCCTGGCGCCGGGCACTCTTTCGAGTCCCCATGGCCCTTTTCGTGGCCTTCTTCTCCGGCACCACATAGGGCGCCGGAACCAGAAGCTTCGCCAAGCGAGCGTCCACTGGGCCTTCGGGCAGAGGAGCCGGACAGTTGATCTGTCCGGACGTCACCACCCAATCCTATCAAAGATAAGGGAACTCAGATCCCGCATAGAGTCAAACTATGAAAAACTGATACCCTGCAAAGGGACAAAAGCAGCTTACCGCATGAGCGTGATGCTGAGTACTGAATCCGCGATCCTCGGCAGCGGATGCGGGAGCCTCAGCGCCCTTGAAAAGCATCCTCCAGGCATCTTCGTATGTCGTGTCGAAGAGCCTGTTTAGAGTTTGATGCTGCGCCGGGTCGAACTCCCACAGATTGAAGGCCCGTCGTTGACACAGGAGGATCAGGCGGATGAGCATAACCTGGACTACGTTGACAAGTTTGAGCTTCTTGTTCACCAGGGTTTGGATGCATGTTTGGAGTCTGGTCAGCTCTCCTTTTTTACGCCACGACAGGCCGGTCTCCTTCCAGGAGGTGAGCC
This sequence comes from Triticum dicoccoides, assembly GCF_002162155.2. NCBI lineage: Eukaryota > Viridiplantae > Streptophyta > Magnoliopsida > Poales > Poaceae > Triticum > Triticum dicoccoides. The sequence goes on from NC_041392.1 coordinate 711,678,405, forward strand.
GCGTAGGGGGTCCGAACCGAAACTCGGGGGCTGCGACCCATTCAGGGTTGCACGGCTCGGTGATGTAAAACCACCCCGATTGCCACCCCTTCAGGGTATCCACAAAGGAGCCCTCGAGCCACAGGACGTTGGCCATCTTGCCAACCATGGCACCGCCGCACTCCGCCTAGCTGCCGTGCACCACCTTCGGCTTGACGTTGAAAGTCTTAAGCCATAGGCCGAAATGGGGGTGGATGCGGAGGAACGCCTCGCACACGACGATGAACGCCGAGATGTTGAGGACGAAGTTCAGGGCCAGATCGTGGAAATCCAGGCCGTAGTAGAACATGAGCCCCCAGACAAATGGATGCAGAGGGAAGCCTAGTCCGCGGAGGAAATGGGGGAGGAATACCACCCTCTCATGGGGCCTAGGAGTGGGGATGAGCTGCCCCTTTTTGGGAAGCCGGTGCGCGATGTCGCTGGCCAGATGTCCGGCCTTCCTCAGCTTTTTGATGTGTCCCTTCATGACGGAGGAGACCATCCACTTGCCTCCCGCCCCAGACATGACTGGAGAAGGTTGAGGTGGTACTGCGGACTTGGGCGCTGGAGCTCGAGTGCGCAAGAATGGATAGGCAAAGGAAGAAGAAGGCGTGGGTGAAAAGGTGGATCCTTATCCCCTTATATGGGTGGGCACGACTACATGTCCCCACCAGCCTGGTAAAACTTGCTTATCTCCAAGCGCCGTAATCAAAGGCGCGGTTGGGTTACCCACGCCCGTATTGATGAGAATCCCGGAATAAAGGGACACGATCTCTACTTTGACAAGACGTGCCAAGGAAACCGCCTCGCATAACGCGCTGAGGTGGGATAATGAAACGATTTGAATGAAGGCTTGGTCGTGGCGTGTCGCACCACGGAATACGTCAGCAGATTAGATTTGTGTTAATATTATTATTCTCTCTATGGCAATATGTGGAAACTTATTTTGTAGAGCCAGACACTATCTTTGTGTTCAAAATCTTCTATGAAGTACTTGGAGGAGGAACCCGCCTTGCAATGCCGAAGACAATTTGCGCGCCGGACTCGTTGTCATTGAAGCCTGGTTCAGGGGATACTAAGGGAGTCCTGGATTAGGGGGTGTTCGGATAGCCGAATTATACCTTCATCCGGACTCCTGGACTATGAAGATACAAGATTGAAGACTCTTTCCAGTGTCCGGAAGGGATTTTCCTTGGCGTGGAAGGCAAGCTTGGCGATACGGATGTTCAGATCTCCTACCATTGTAACTGACTCTATGTAACCCTAACCCTATCTGGTGTCTATATAAATCGGAGGGTTTTAGTCCGTAGGACAACATACACATCAACAATCATACCATAGGCTAGCTTCTAGGGTTTAGCCTCTCTGATCTCGTGGTAGATCAACTCTTGTAATACCCATATCATCAATATTAATCAAGCAGGACGTAGGGTTTTACCTCCATAGAGAGGGCCCAAACCTGGGTAAAACTTCGTGTCCCCTGCCTCCTGTTACCATCTGGCCTAGACGCACATTTTGGGACCCCCTACCCGAGATCCGCCGATTTTGACACCGACACCAGGCCATCATGCTTCGGAACAGGGTCACCTACCGCACCACCTAAGAGCAAATCCCGACCGCCGCCGTCAAGAAGGAGCATGCCACCAAGGTGCCATCGACGACCAAAACAGGGGGTTCCGGCTTTCGCTGGAGCTCAAGAAGTAGGCAGAAGTGGGAGGGTCCACCCCAAAGCCTCCAGGAAGGGTATCGGCGCCAAAGGTGTCGACTTTGGGGGGCCCCCGCCCGTCCAGGGGATTCCCCCGGAACATCACCCGAACGCCAGATCCGGCCAGCCGGCACCATGAGACGGCGGACGAAGCCACCAGGAACCACCACCAGTGCGAACCGGAGTGGATCGGACCGGAACCGAAGCTTCTCCATGGTGCTCGGCAGATTGCGAGGAGCCCCCACCGCACCGACGACCGCGACCTCCACGCTGCCCGTGTAGCCATGGAAGGACGCCCACCAGCAGCCGTCGTCGTTGCCCGCCGCCCAGGCCGCGTCGCGCGACATCTAGCGAGGCCGCCGCCCCGAGAGCCGCAGCCCTCCACCCGAGGGGGAGGCGCTAGATCCCCGCTGCCACCTTCCTTGGGGGGCCACACCAGCGCTGAGCGCCCCTCTGGCAGCGGCGGAGGGGAGGAAGAGGGAGGAGGGAAGCGCGGCGGCGCTAGGGTTACCCTCGAGTCGCCTCAGAGGAGGTGACACGGGGGTAGGAGCCAAATCAAGATCTTTCTGTTAGAAATCTTCTATAATACAGACCTATTTGTTGATTAACAATCTTTCTCAATAGGGCAGGATCGCGTGCTTCATAGTTCAATTCATGGGAAGAAAAATTAGATACACTTTGTACTAAATCATCGACTATTAATATAAATCGGAGGTGGTATTATATGTCCTGGATCCATGAAAGCCAATATAGAACCACTACTGCTACCTGCTGGTGTACACAACTTACAATATGACATCAAACAGAAATAAACAACCACTACTGCCTACACTCAGAAAAGATACTAAATAACATTCAAGAGCAATGGAACAGAAATAGAACTTCTGAAATATCAGAGTAGCTAGGTAACATTAAAGCCAGTACAGAATCATAGTAGCTGCTATTGCTGGTGTACACAACTTACAATATGACATCAAACAGTAAAAAAAACTGCCACTACAACCTATGGAGAAAAGATACTAGTTAACATTTAAGCACAACGAAAAGAAACAAAACTTCGGAGCCCAACATCCTATTCTGCATCTTGAAGTTTTATTTTGATTTAAAGCTTGAGCTAAACCTTCCACTACTGGATAGAAGTGTCAGAAGGGTTTGAACTACAAAAAAAGGTCAGGCATATAGAGGCAAGGAAATGTTCTGAAAGGGACAAAATTTGCATGCAGTATCATTCCAAGTAAAAGGTTCTAGTGAAGGGTTCGACCATTGATAAATCATGGGTATGCTTGTTATCTGTTAAAGCATCCTCACAACCACTTGTGAATTCAAATCGAGCATCTCGAGAAGCTTTGTTGCCCACTTGTAACCACACGTGTTGATTAGACTTCCATTCGCCATCGCAACTGTCAATGGATCCAAATTTCATTTCTTCTAGCACCTTCGCATTCAAAACAAAAAATTTGGCAAATTCAAAAGCCGGCATGTCCCCAGAATAGCTCTCCAACACCACTCTTTTGAGATAGCTCTCGAGGCATTCAATTGGATCCAGTGGGTCATATTTTTGCACATTTTTCATCTCCGTCAGTGGCTGCGACTGGAGATGGAGAGAACAAACAGAGTGAAGACATGTTAATGGGTTAGAGGACAAGTCAGTCATGCGATGTTGACAGTTCCGACAAACAAATGTGAATACTCACAAGGACATACATCCTCTCCAAGCAGGGAAAGCATTTGAGAAAGCCAATTACTGCATCAAGATTAGGGCCAAAAGATTCAATAGCCAAAACCTTCACGATGCGCATTGTGGTTGTCACGCTGATGGCAGTCATTTCCTGAAGAAAATGACAACGAAATAAGAACAAATAACTTGCACATGTGCATTCAGATTGCTTGATTGTGAAAGGATGTTGTTACCTGAAAAACCGTGTTTCCAACATGGAGTGTGGATATGTCGTTTGACAGCAAAGATGAGATACACCTTTGGCAACAAAATTGCCATGTGAGAATAACTAAAATTACCATGTGACACAGATTAAAAGTCTGGGCATCGGGCAAGCACCCGCTTCGCAACATGTTTATCAGCAGCCATAACGTCCCTTCTGTCGGGCATGAAGTCATACGCATCGGCATCACGGTCGTTACGAACCATTCAAACAATTCAAACCAAGCAACCAATGTTATAACCGCATAAGTAATCACGAATATGTGGAAAAAGTACATGACACTCTCTTCAACTAGAATGAACATAGCATAGAACCATACATATTGAACCAAGCCAAATTGCCAAGTCCACAAACCATGATTATCAAAATAATTGACTTTAACAAATGGAATTTGAACTTATGGTAAAGACAAAAAGTGCTACCATGGCAACAAATCAATCATGAAACTACCATTGATTATCAAACCTGAAACCTACAAAACACTACCCTAGAAAGTGAGACCCAATCCCATTCAACAATCCACATCAATATGAACTACAAAATGGCCAACTGAAAGGACAAATCAGCATGTACATCACCCAACATTCCTACATCTCTGCTGGGGAGATGTCTCAGATACGACACGCGGTGAACCTAATCTTTGGTGCGGGGGTGGCAAAAATACAACCAACGACGCCCCTACGCAACTGGGCGGCAAGCGGGGTTGGGGATTCGAGGGGGGGGGGCTATTTCTTGGTTTCGTAAACTTGATTATTTTTAGATAATAGTAGATAGAAAGAACGCTCGTAAGGAGTCCTATTGAAACCAAGAAATATAGGCCTGCTTGCCATCCACACCAGAATAGATAGAGTTTTCCGAAGAAACCTGCTAGTGGAGGAAGGCCTCCTAAGGATAAGAGACATAGGGCTAAAGAGAGAGCCAAAAAAGGATCTTTCGTGTATAATCCTACATAATCTCGAATGTTATCAGTTCCGGTTCGTAGACCAAATAATACAATGCAAGCAAAAGTTCCTAGATTCATGGAGATATAGAACAACATATAAGTTATAATGCTTGCATATCCATCATTTGAGTCTCCAACAATTATTCCAATAATTACATATTCGATTTTCCCTATGGATGAATATGCAAGCATACGTTTCATGCTTGTTTGAGTAATAGCAAGAAGATTATCCAAAATCATGCTAAGAATAGCTAGTATTTCCAGAAGAAGATGCCATTCGTTTGATGAGAAATAAAAAGGAATATCGAGAATTTGCGTGGCCGAAGCTGAAGCAGCTACTTTCAAAGTAACAGAAAGAAAAACAACGACTAGAGTGGGGGACTCGGAGTCAAAAAGAGGATTCCTCGCTTATTTCTCTCATGCAAAACCGTGCATGAGACTTTCATCTCGCACGGCTCCTAAGTGGTAAAAGAAAGAAGAACTCGTCTTCTCTCCTTGATTACCTTCTTTGCGTATGTATAAGACCGAATCCATTCTTTTTCAAAATCGATTTCAAAAAAGAACTACTAATCCTTAACTTTTCGAGGAATCCTTCATCAGTGGTTGTGAATGACTAACTTTTTCAATCCTTTCGACCTTGGTTCCGTAGGAGCAAGTCAGAAAGGTTGAGAAATAGAACCATCTTATTTGATTCATTCCCAATAGCCATGAGATGATCATCTTAGGGTGATCCTTTTGTCAATGGATGCTCCTATTACACTCGTACTCTCTGAAGGATGAGAACCCACTATGTGGCATCTACTCCCTCCGTTCCTAAATATTTGTCTTTCTAGACATTTTAAATGACTATTACATACGGATGTATGTAGACATGTTTTAGAGTGTAGATTCACTCATTTTGCTCCGTATGTAGTCACTTGTTGAAATGCCTAGAAAGACAAGTATTTAGGAACGGAGGGAGTACATTGATAATTCAAGCATTGTATACGTCATTAGTCCGATTCTTTGTAGAAACTACCCGTAATAACGAACTTGCAAAATGGATCTGTTTATCATAAAGAGATTCATTGTTCCTGACCCTACTTCACCTTAATTGTTATTTGAACAAAAAGATCACAATAAACTTTTGGTAAAAGTTCTATCTTGGTCGGAGTGGGGATAACATTTCTCTTCTGCATGTCTATGGAGTTTTGCAAAACCCAAACACCTCAGAGATAGATATAGATGTACGAATTTGTCGAACGAACCACACTCCTTCGTAGACGTCAGGAGTCCATTGATGAAAAGGGGCTGGGGAAAGCTTAAACCCAAGTCCTACAGTGATGGATACAAACGCAATTGAAATTCTAGGGGAGTTATAAATTTGTGTATTGATAAAAACATTCACAATTTCTTGAAGCTCGATCTCCCCCCTCCCCCCAGATGAACCATATAGCCAAGAGAAACCAAGAACTAGAATAGAAGAGCTTGCCCCACCCATGAGTAAATATTTCATAGTATCCTCATTAGACCGTAGATCTCCTTTGGTATATCCAGACAATAGGAACTAGTGCAGAACCGGGCAATAGCACCGGTTCGTAAGGCCCTTTAGTGCCGGTTCAACACGAACCGGTGCTAAAGGGCAACTACATGGCACGAGCCAGCTCCGGGGGTAGGGAGCCCTTTAGTACCGGCTGGTGACACCAACCGGTATTAAAAGGTTGGGGGGTTTTGGGTTTATAATTTCTTTTTCATTTAATTTTGTGTTTTCCATTTAATTCTTTTTCGTTTGCTGGTATTTTATGATACTACATATTGTACACGTTATGCATATATATAAATAGAATTTCTAGTAGAACCAATCATATATATATATATCATCGAATGTCTCACAACCACCATTAATTCACACATATATACACACATGTATATATATACAATTAGCTAGCTATATACAATTTCTCCTAATTGGTGCCTTCGGAGCCAGTGGCATTAGCCTAATTGGTGCCTTCGGAGCACGATGACAATTGAAAGTGGTTCATGGGGGAGGTAACGGGTAATAGTATTCTCCTTTGGGATCTATGACCTGGTCGAGAAAAAATCCCGCTATTTCCTCTTGAATTGCTTTTATGCGCTCCTCTGTTAGGAGCTTCTCCCGCACCTCTCTGAACTGTTAAGAAGGAGATCAATATGCATGTGTATTAGTTGTGTGACTAGATATCGATAATGGTGTAAAAATTGTGAATAGTGTTCTGACAAACGTACCGAGTCCTGTCTTTGAGATCTGCTCCTTTCGGACACCATCATGCGAATGTTCTCGCAAACGTAGTATGCACACAGATTATTCCCCGGCGCCTGCTTCAGGGCCTTTACGAGAATGGAATTTGATCAGATAATAATTAATCAAGCATGATAATTAAAGAGATGGCAGCTGGCTAGCTAGTACTACTTAATTACTTACCTTGGAACGATACCATTTCAGCTTTCGTTTCCATTGGCCTGGAGTGACGCTGATGAACTTTTCCCAAGCCCTACCCGCCGACAAATAAAATGAATAAAGGGGTTATTAAATAGTTCATATAAGGAAATGACGAACTAAATAGGCCGAGATATAGTTAATAATGATTGAAATTACCTGTTGACTATCCCAAACAAGATGGTGTAGTCACTTGCTTTTTTAAGTAGTGAGTCCAGTATTTCAACTGTTCCTTCATCAACTTTAATGATTAACAAGATCCAGTGAAATCTGCATGCACACACGTTTGCATGTCTTAATTAAGCGGGCATATGTAAGCAAAAACATGTAGCTAGCTAGTAGGCAAAAACAGAATTTGTAGTACAAGACAGTGTGACTCACTCGAAGTTGTAAGGAAGTAGTATATCTTCATTGGTATTGAGGCTCTTGAAGAACTCTAGCATGCTTTCCTCTACACTTTTTTCATAATATGCATCTAATTTCCATGTGTATTCATTAATGGTATTTGGGTCAATGAACCCAATGCCATAGCGTCCACCTTTTTTCATTTCATACATCTTCATCCTGCATAATACCACAGAAAAGAATATAGTGAGGATAATTACATGTAATGATTGATCAAAATGATCACTACAGAAAGAAATCACTTACAGACAATAGCAACTGACGATAGATTTGTCGAGTGCATCTTGATTGTATAACTAAAATAGTTCTGAATACTCAATGGACATAGCTTTCTCATGGAAGTAATGATCCTTCTTGACATTCACCATGAGGGGCTCTCGATTGTAAATCTTGGTAATGTCCATGTACCATTGATGCAATTCATACATTCTCGTTGGGAGCTTCTTGACCTCGTCTGGCTCGACCAAAGGTTGGCCCCGGACATATTTCTGTTTTATTTCCTCCTCTGTAAGCAGAGACATGGGCTCGATATCGAGGAGTTGTCCAACAGTGATCATGAGCCTTTCAGCCTGCTCAATATGCTCATCGGTTATTACCACATCGCCCAGCCCAGGAACGTTAATGGTTTGCCCACAATAATATTGGGCGCGCGTACTCTCATGTGTTGTTGGAACAACAAGCAGGGGGATTGATTGCGCCGCCTGTTCTCCCAGCTGGGGAACGGTTTTACCGCTCCTTTTGCCAGCTGATTTGCTCGAGCTCGAGCTCGCCTCTTTCTGTAGACGTGCTCGATTTCACTTCCTGAGGTGGCGCTCATAGTCTGTGTCAACAGGCTTGGGAGCTGGTGGTCTAGCCATACGAATGAAGTGGTCAATCTTTTCCTCAGGCACTTTCTCCCTTGGCGGCGGTGGCGGTTTCGGTGCAAAATGGGCTTCCACCTCGGCCTTTGATATGGCTGCGTTTTCCTCCTCGGACTTGTCGTAAGGCCTCTACGTAAGAGGCGCGAGGCTGCTTGGACCATATTAAAATCGCCTCCATCCACCTGTACCTCCAGTACTACCTCGACTTGTACTGCTACGCACCATAGCTGAGGCGGCTCTCTTCCGTGATTGCTGAGGCGGCGGAGACGGCTGACTTGGCTGAGTTGGAGGAGGAGGAGTGGCCTAAAGCTGTGCCTGACTTGGAGGAGGAGTGGCCTGACGCTTTGCCGGACTTGGAGGAGGAGGAGTGGCCTGAAGCTGTGCCGGACTTGGAGGAGGAGTGTCCTGACGCTTTGCCGGACTTGGAGGAGGAAGAGTGGCGTGACGCGTTGGTGGACTTGGAGGAGCGGGAGTCTGCTGACTCGATGGCGGACTTCGACGAGGAGTCGGCTGACGCGGTGTCGGTGGACTTCGAAAGATGATGCAATCATTTCTCCATAGGATGATACGATGGTTGGCCTCTTCCAGTGTGTGCTCCTCGTCACCTCCAGGAATGTCAAGCTCTAGCCCCGAATATTGGTCCACCACCTCATCAACCAAGACACGAGCATAGCCCGCTAGAATCGGGTTGCAATGGAAGGTTGCCTCGGCGGGATTTGTAAAAGCAACGGCGTCCGCCACCTTAATGGATATGCTCTTCATTTTGAAGTGTAGCTCACAGTTAGTGTTCTCCATGATGTCATCCACTGGGTAGCTATCCATTAATGCGTCGCCTGGGGCGGAACCCACGCTGCTTCTTGGCATGGATGGGACAGTGCTATCCAATTCTGGATCATCCGCTAGCTGCTGCAGCTGCTGAGACCCCCTTTGCTGGCTAAGTGAGTCGATCTGCTCCTGCTGCCGCTGGAATTTGACTGCCAAGTCCGCGTGCGCTGATTCTAGGCCTTGAAGGCGTTCATACTCCAGCTTCCTCTGCTCCTCCTCCATCTTCCTCTTCTTCTCCTCCGCAATCTTCTTTCTTGCACGGGTTCTGTAGTCGGCATTCCAGTCCGAAAACCCCTCATACCACGGAATAGCGCCCTTGCCTCGTGTTCTTCCCAGGTGTTCAGGATTTCCCAGGGCACGCGTAAGCTCATCGTTCTCTCTGTTGGGATGGAACACCCCCGATCGAGCCTCTTCTATTGCAACAAGTAGCTTATCTTCGGCTCCTTTCAGACATGCCTTCTTCGAAACTTTGCCTGTCTTCGGGTCCAACTCCCCCCATGCGCATAGAACCAAGTCCTGCACCTGGGGGGCTAGCTCAATGTTTCTGGAGTGACACCTGCATCCTCCATCTCTTTCTCAGACTTATCCCACTTAGGCATTGCCACCGCGTAGCCACCTGGCCCCAGCTTATGGAACTTATCCTTTTTTCGGCATTGGCCTTGTTTATTCTCGACCGTTCCTTAGATAATTCTGATTCCTTGAATTTCACGAAATCGTCCCAATGAGCACTTTGCTTCTCTAGTGTTCCCTTGAATACTGGAGTCTTCTTTCCTCCCTTGATGTACTGGTCCCACATACGATTCTTGTGGTTGTTGAATGCAACCGCCATCTTCCTAAGAGCAGCGTCCTTGACTTTCTCCACATCTGCATATGTGAAATGATCTAGTAGGGTGAAATGTTCCATGAGCGTTTCCCAAAGCAGAAGTTTTTGTCTGTCATCGGCAAAAGTAAGATCTGGACGTGGCTTTGCTGGCTCTCTCCATTCTTGAAGGGAGAACGGGAGTTGGTCCTTCACAAGAACTCCGCACTGACGAATGAACTTGTCCGCAATCTTCTTAGGTGCTAATGGTTCGCCATTAGGTTTGATGGCCTCGATATTGTACTATACGTCCTCCTCCAACTTTTTGTTTGGGCCTCGTACTGTCCTGCTGCCTGAAGATTTGCTCGATCTGGATGGCTGAAAGAAGAAAGATCGATTCATTAATATATATCTTCAAGTCAGTTAAAACATGTGATGATCACCAGATGCCTGCTTATATAAATATACCTCGCCGCTCTTTGTTGTTTCAAGATCAACATTTTCTTCGTCATGTTCATAGTTCATGACTTCATTAATTCGGTCGTCGCGATCGAATATCATATCATCCTCCCCGGTGTTGTTTAGATATTCAGAGCCGTCATAATCTTCTTCATTCTAATCATCATTTGGCCTGCGAGGATTGCGTATGATATTGAACAGGGCCTCTTCTCCCTCTCTGCCGGTATTGTCCACCATAGGTTTTATTTAACTAATCCAAAAGAAATATATTCAAATTACAATGCATGGATGCAATCAATTAATAAGGAAAAACTGAATCAATCATAGTACATAATAAGCATCATCAAATATAATCTCGAATACGTCGTCTCGAATAATAGATATAATCTCGAATACATCGTCTCGAATAATATATATAATCTCGAATAAATCATCTCGAATATTATATATCGAATACATCACTAACTAGCTAGCTAATAAAGATCGAATACTAGAGAGTAATCTAGGCCACTCGCGGTTCCTGAGGCGCGGGCGGTGGACAACCAAAGTGAAGGAACCATCACTGGATCATAGCTCGGGTGATCTCCCGAAAGAACCTGCTAGGTATTGGAGAACCTGACGTCCATAGCAGCCATGTAGCGATGGACGTGCTCGTCCTCCTCCCTGACACGGCGACGTACCACCTCCGGCGGGGCCGGCTCCCTCCGCACCTAAAGTGGTCCACGCGAATGCCACCAAAGGAGATCAGGGTTGACGACAGGACCCGGGGTCGAGTTCCTCACCAAGCGTCGCGCCCCTGAAGGTAGCACCTCCTAGTGCCAGCCCGGCGGAGCCCAGTTGTCACAGCCCTAGCTTTACCCTGGCCTTGGACTAGTTTGGTTGCTGCATCATGTTTAAATTCAATTGAAATTTGAATTGAGGAATTTTCCAAGCCTCAGAAAACCTCTAAAAATAACCAACATTTAAATCTCATCAAATGAGTCCAAGAAAATGTTCCTATTATTCTGTGAAAATATTGGCATGAGGTGAAATTCAAACCAATATTTTGGGAGTCACCGAAATAATTTATTTGGGCCTTTGATTTAAATCAATAATATATTTGGGTTGGAATTATTTCTGTTATATAAGAAATAATGTCCAAATAATCCCAAACTGAAATGTTTCATGTTGGGTTTATTCCATACAGTGAGCATGAGCAGTTTGGTGATTTTTGGAAGTGTCTAAGTATTTTTAATAAAGCCACAAAGTTGCAGAATAATAGAAAACAAGAAATATAAAAAAAGAGGTACCTTACCATGCAGCCCACCACTGTAGTGGCCTACTGGCCAAAGCCAACCTGGCCCACCAGGGGCAGCACTGTCTTCTTCCTCCTGCCAGGAGGAGAAGCAGCTGCGTGCCCGATGGCCGGCGAGCCGCGCTGGCTCCTCCCTGCCTGCGTGCCCCCCCGGCTGCCTGGTCGCCGCCACGCACACCCCCCCGAACCCCTCGTCCTCTCCCCTCTCTCCCTGGACCTCTTTCCCCTCCTCTGGCTCCCTCTCCCTCTCTTCCCGAGCGCACCAGAGGGCACCGCCATGCTCTACCACGGCCACCGGCCACCCCATGCCTCGCCGACGCGCCAAGAAGCCCTGCCTCGTTCCCCTCTTCCTCCTCACCAAGGCGGAGGGCGCCGGAAGCCCTGTGATGCCGCCAACGTCATCCTCTTCCTCGCCGGTCGCCGGAGATCCTCCTTGCCGCCCCGGCTGCTCCGGACCGTCTCCGAGCTCGCTGACCTCCCCGTCCGACTCACCGTGAGCCTCCGACCCTGCCCATCCCTCTCTTCTTCCCCGTAGGTATCCGTAGCCACCGGACCGCCTACGCCCGAACCCGCCGCCGCCTGCGCTCGCCCCCGACGCGACTCCGGCGACCAAATGGTCCGCCCGACGCGTCCAACACACTCACCGCATCGTGTAGATCACGTAGGAGCTGGCCCCGTTCTTCCAGAGCCACAGCAACGACGAGTTCGGCCTCGCCCGAACTCCGGCAGCCGCAAGGCTCGTCGCCGGCGTCGATTCCGGCCGTCCCAGGCCCGACAACCACCACCACTCGACGCACCGTCGCGCCAGCTTTCCAGAGAGCCCAGCCAAGCTTCGAACGAAGCACCATAGCTCGACTCCGAGCACCTCCGCCGCGCCTGGCCATCGCCGGTGGCCTAACTCCGGCGAAGCCGACGTGGCGATGTCATTAGCCTCTAATGACGCCTTAACTAACACCCTAGTGCCACTGCCGTGTGGGCCCCGGCGCCAAAAATTAATTAGTTTAATTTCTGTTTAGATTAGTGCTAATCGGTGTGGACCCCACGTGTCAGCTTTGACTTGGTCAAGTCAACGTTGCCTGGTCCCACCTGTCATAGACCCAAACCAGCCTGAGACACTGACCAGTGGGTCCCAGCGTCAGGTTTGACCTGGGCTGACGCTGTTGACTTGATGACATCATTCTGACGTCAGGCTGACGCAGTAATGCTTTCTGGATTTTAAATAAATCAAAAATGATTTATTTAATTCAGAAAAGTGTCCAAAACTTCCAAAAATCATAGAAATTCAACCATAACTCCAAATGAAATAATCTATATATGAAAAATTATCAAAAAAAATCCAATCTATCCATTTATACTACTTTCATGCATGTTCAACCAACTTATACCCACTGTATAAGTGAAAACATGATAATGGCATTTTAAATGCTAAATATGGAGTTTGCATATGAACCCTTGGTCCATATGGACTTCATCTAAATTGTTGCTAGATGCATTAGTGCAAAACACATTCATATTGCCATGTCATAGCATGCATCATATTGTTGCATATCGTCATGTGTTGATTGAGTTCTTTCTCAGTTGCCGGTGTTTGTCCCCTCTCGATAGACGTTGTACCGACACTGTGATCATTGACACTGATGAAGACCCAATGATATCTTCAGAAGTGCCAGGTAAGCAAAAACCCTTTGTTCATTCCGATACAATCCCACTCTCTCGCTCCTGCTCTCTTTTACTGCATTAGGACAACAACGATTCAACAGTTACTTGCTGCGGTAGTTGAGCCCCTTATCCTCTGCATGACCTGTCATTGCCACAGTAAATAGATGAAACCCACTAGTATGAGTAGGAGTTGTTTGAGCCCTGATGTGCCTACTCATTCATGCTTGTTTGTCATGCCTGCTATTGCATAGAGTCGTGTCAGGTCTGATTCATCGGGGATGAATCGGAGGTGTGTAAACATGTCCTACTGTTGAGAGCTAAGTGTGTGAACACGATTTGGTAAAGGTAGCAGTGAGAGGCCATGTAGGAGTACATGGTGGGTTGTCTCATTGAAGCCGTCCTTAGGATCCGAGTTCTGTGTTTGTGATCCATGAAACAGTTACTACCACGCATTGGGCCCGAAACCAATGGACCCTCTCGGCTTCTTGATCACCCTTGTCCTCTGTCCAGGAGTTGCAACTAGTTTCTGGTGTTTATAGGATATGTGTTGGCGGCCATGCGTAGCGCTGACCCTAGGGGTGGGCTATGATGCGGTAGATACACCGTGGCCGGGCATGCCGGGCGCCCGTTTGGTGTCTCGGAACCCTATACACATCGTCCGGGGCCGTATGTGGAAACCTCGGCCGGACTCCCTGTGGATGGAACCTGGATAGGCGATAAACCTGGACTAGAGACTTGAGTGTTTAGGTAGGCCGTGGCCGACACCCTCGTTGGGCTTCCGCTTGAAGGTTGTCGAGTACATGTCGTGTAAACAAAGGTAAGTGGTGAGAGCGTGTGTGAAGAAGTACACCCCTGCAGGGTTATCATCATCTATTCGAATAGCCGTGTCCGCGGTAATGGACTTCTGGGTTGCCTATAACAGTTCATAGACAAATGAAAGTGGATACTCTAAAACTCGCAAGATGAGTGTGAGTGCTATGGATGGCCTTCCCGTAGGGAGACGGGAGCGGATCCATAGTGGTGTATTGAATGGTGAATATGTGGACTCGTGTGCGCCACCTCAAAAGAGTTGCTTGCAGTCGTAGTTCAGGTTAGCCACTGAGTCAAAGCTGGCTTGCTGCAGTTAAACTCCACCACCCCCTTTATTGATACTGATGCATATGTAGATAGTTCTGATGTAAGTCTTGCTGGGTACATTTGTACTCACGTTTGCTTAATTTATGTTTTGCAGAGAGACTTCAGTCTCGCTAGTAGTTTCGCGTGGACTTCGACGTTTAGCTTGATACCTCAGCTATGATCTTGTGCCCTCGGCAGGATCTGGTAGATAGTCAGGCTTCTCAGCCTTTTCCATTTGTAGATGTCTGTACTCAGACATGTTAAGCTTCCGCATGTGCTTTGATTTGTATGCTATGATTGTTGGGTCATGAGACCCATGTTTGTAATATCTCGCTCCTCGGAGCCTAATGAATAAATACTTGAGTTGTAGAGTTATGTTGTGATGCCATGTTGTATTTACACATATCGAGCATATTGTGTGTATGATTGAAATGCTTGGTATGTGTGGGATCCGACAATCTAGTGGTTTATCCTTGGCAGCCTCTCTTATGGGGAAATGTAGTCTAGTGCTTCCATGAGCCATAGTAGTCCGCTATAGCCCGGTTCACCGGAGTCCTGCTAGCCCAGCACTACTGCTCAGGACACTTGACTGGCCGGCATGTGTTTCACTTCGTTCCTTTGTCTGTCCCTTCGGGGAAATGTCATGCGGTGACATCCGGAGTCCTGCCTAGCCTGCTACAGCCCGGGTTCCCGGAGTCCTGTTAGCCCAGTACTACAGCCCGGATTCACACGCTGCTGACCGACACGCTCGATGTGATTCATGTATGCCTATCCCCATAGGTTAGTGCCGCTTTGGGTTCACGATTAGCCATGTCGGCCCGGGTTCTCTGTCATATGGATGCTAGCGACACTATCATATACGTGAGCCAAAAGGCGCAAACGGTCCCGGGCCATGGTAAGGCGACACTCGTGGGAATACCGTGCGTGAGGCCGCAAAGTGATATGAGGTGTTACCGGCTAGATCGATGTGACTTGGAATCGGGGTCCTGACACCAGTCCCGGACATGGGTCCTCTGAAGCAGGACGTCGTCGCAAACTGGTCGACGGTGAGGATGCGGGCGAGGCATCGTCGACAACAAATACTATATGCCGCAAAAGTAAAGTAACATTTTTTAAATGATGGATTGTGATTTCATATATGCAAATTCTAAATTTTATAACTAAAACTAACATTACTAATATTTCTATAACTAAAACTAACATTTCTAATATTTCTATAACTAAAAAACATTTCTATATAACTAACATTTCTATATAACTAACATTTCTAATATAACTAACATTTCCATATAACTAACATTTCTAATATTTCTATATGACTATCATTTCTATATAACTAACATTTCCAATATTTCTATAACTAAAAAACATTTCTATATAACTAACATTTCTAATACTTCTATAACTAAAAAACAGAAAAATTGCTAACATTTCTATAACAATGGGTGTGTGTGTGTGTGTGTGTGGTACATGGCGGCCGGGGCAGGAGCTCACC
>NC_041392.1:711694588-711706176 GCF_002162155.2 Triticum dicoccoides
GGCGGGGCGCGGCGACGGGGACGGGGACGGGGAAGACGACGGCGACGGACGGCGACGGGGGCGGCGACGAGGGGCGGCGGCGACGGGGCAGAGGAGAAAGAAATAGAGGGAGAGATGAGAAACTGACGAATTTTTTGAAGTGTTTTTTATATAGAACACCGTTTAGTACTGGTTGAAGCCACCAACCGGTACTAAAGGTCTGTTTTGTCTAGGTTAAGCGGCGGGAACGGCACCCCTTTAGTACCGAGTGGTGGCTCCAACCGGTACTAAAGACCCCCCCCCCCTTTAGTACCGGTTTGAGCCACCACCCGGTACTGAAGGGGGTGCGCTGGCGCAGGTGTGGTGCGTGATGTTTAGTCCCACCTCGCTAGCCGAGGGGCGTCCGCACTGGTTTATAAGCCCCAGTGCGGTAGCTCTCTCGAGCTCCTCTCCAAAGCAAGCCTACTGGGTCTAAATGTTCTGTGTTGCCCTATGGGCCTACTGGGCCTTTGCGGGCCTGCATCCTGGCCCAACAACAGGTTGGGTTTCTAGTCGTATGCAGGCTGCTGTGGCGCAGTAGGCGGGCTTTTTTATTTTCTTATTTTTTTGCTTTATTTATTTTTGTTTTATTTACTTTTGAGTTGTTTTTTTGCTGTATTTAGAGTTTCTTTGTGAATATTTTTGCTTTAGGTACAAAAAATTACAAACTTTCTGTTAGTGCCGGTAGTTTACAAATTTGAATTATTTAAAATTTGTGTGAATCACTAGTTTGTGAATAACTTAATTTTAAAAATAGATTTTTTAGTGATTCTTTTTTCTTATGTTTAATATTAGTGTGTTTTATCATTATATTCAATTTGGTAATGCTTAGATTATTTAAAAAATGAAATGCCTTTGTAATGGATGAGTTTTCGTCCGAAACCCTGATACTTCGAAAGAGATTGTCCATTTTGTACACGAAGTGCATCCAGTTTTTGCGATAACCCTCTCTACTTTTTTGCACATGCTATGTGGGTAAAATTATGATACCATGCCAACTTTCAACCTTTTCTGAGTTCATTTGAAATGCTTTTCAATTTCAGGGTCATTTCGCTGAAAAAATCAGTAAATGCATGAAAGAATTTGTTTGCACATAAAATTTCTTCGTGTTTCAAATGCCAAAACACATAACTACCCTAACTATTACAGAGATTCCCTCCTGGGTGTAAAACACAGAAGAAAGTGATGATAGTGAAGCCGATCACATCCCAGATCTTTGGGTGTGAAACTTTTTCTTCGCGTCTGTCCCTTTGCGCCGTAGACATGGAAAATTTTCATTATTTAACTGGATGCTCGGGTCAATATTCACTGTGAATGGAGCAATTTCATCAAACTTTTCATAATCTTCTGACATGTCTGTCTTGTCATCCACTCCCACGATGTTTCTCTTCCCAGAAAGAACAATGTGGCGCTTTGGCTCATCGTATGATGCATTCGCTTCCTTATCTTTTCTTTTTCTCGGCTTGGTAGACATATCCTTCACATAGAAAACATGTGCCACATCATTAGCTAGGACGAATGGTTCGTCTGCATCGCAAGATTGTTGAGATCCACTGTGGTCATTCCATACTGCCGGTCTTCCGTTACCCCGCCTCGTGTTATATTGACCCATTTGCACCGAAACAAAGGGACCTTCAAACCACGTCCATAGTCAAGTTCCCATATCTCCTCTATGTAAACATAATATGTTTCCTTTCCCGTCTTGGTTGTTGCATCAAAGCGGACACCACTGTTTTGGTTGGTGCTCTTCTTATCTTGGGCGATCGTGTAAAATGTATTACCATTTATCTCGTACCCTTCGAAAGTCATTATATTCGAAGATGGTAACTGGGACAACGAGTACATGTCATCTTCAATAGAGGCGTCATGCATGGTACGTGTCTGCAACCAGCCGGCGAAACTCCTGGTTTGTTCACATGTAATCCAGTCATCAGACCGCTCCGGGTGTTTGGAGCGTAGAAAATTCTTGTGTTCGTCCATATACGGAGCCACCAAGGCGGAATTCTCTAGAACTATGTAGTGTGCTTTAGTTAGAGAATGTCCGTCCATACATATTATTTGATCCCCTCCTAGCGTGCCTTTTCCATCCAGTCTGCCCTTATGCCGTGATTCAGGAACACCAATCGGCTTAAGGTCAGGAATAAAGTCAATACAAAACTCAATGACCTCCTCATTTTCATGGCCCTTGGAGATGCTTCCTTCTGGCCTAGCACGGTTATGAACATATCTCTTTAAGACTCCCATGAACCTCTCAAAGGGGAACATATTGTGTAGAAATACAGGACCCAAAATGTTAATCTCTTCGCATAGCTAAACTAGGACATGCGTCATGATGTTGAAGAAGGATGGTGGGAACACCAACTCGAAACTGACAATACATTGCACCAAATCATTCTCTAACCTTGGTATGATTTCTGGATCGATTACCTTCTGAGATAATGCATTGAGGAATGCACATAGCTTCACAATGGCTAATCGAACGTTTTCCGGTAGAAGCCCCCTCAATGCAACCGGAAGCAGTTGCGTCAAAATCACATGGCAGTCATGAGACTTCAGGTTATAGAACTTTTTCTCTGCCATGTTTATTATTCCCTTTATATTCGACGAGAAGCCAGACGGTACCTTAATACTGAGCATGCATTCAAAAAAGATTTCCTTCTCTTCTTTGGTAAGAGCGTAGCTGGCATGACCCTGATGTATGCCGGCTTTTGCGTGCATACGTTGCTGATCCTCCCGTGCCTCAGGTGTATCTTTTGTCTTCCCATACATGCCCAAGAAGCCAAGCAGGGTCACGCAAAGATTCTTCGTCGCGTGCATCACGTCGATTGCGGAGCGGACCTCTAGGTCTTTCTAATAGGGCAGGTCCCAAAATATAAATTTCTTCTTCCACATGGGTGCGCGTCCGTCAGCGTCATTCGGAATAGGTTGTCCGCCAGGACCCTTTCCAAAGACTACCTTCAAATCCTTGATCATATCATGTACATCAGCACCAGTACGGTGGCGAGGCTTCGTCCGCTGATCCGCCTCACCTTTGAAATGCTTGCCTTTCTTTCTTACGGCATGCCTGCTCGGAAGAAATCGACGATGTCCCAAGTACACATTCTTCTTACAATAGCCAAATATATACTGTCGGTACCGTCCAAACAATGCGTGCATCCGCGGTATCCCTTGTTTGTCTGTCCTGAAAGGTTACTGAGAGCAGGCCAATCATTGATGATCACGAACATCAACACCTTTAGGTCAAATTCTTCGCCCATGTGCTCATCCCACGCATGTACACCTGTTCCATTCCACAGCTGTAAGAGTTCTTAAACTAATGGCCTTAGGTACACATCAATATCGTTGCCGGGTTGCTTAGGGCCTTGGATGAGCACTGACATCATAATGAACTTCCGCTTCATGCACAACCAAGGAGGAAGGTTATACAAACATAGTCACAGGCCAGGTGCTATGGTTGCTGCTCTGCTCCCCAAAAGGATTAATGCCATCTGCGCTTAGACCAAACCATACGTTCCTTGCATCATCTGCAAACTCCTTCCTGTACTTTCTCTTGATTTTTCTCCACTGCGACCCGTCAGCGGGTACTCTCAACTTTCTGTCTTTCTTACTGTCTTCTCTGTGCCATCGCATCACCTTGGCATGCTCTTTGTTTTGGAACAAACATTTCAACCGTGGTATTATAGGAGCATACCACATCACCTTGGCAGGAATCTTTTTCCTGGGGCGCTCGCCCTCGACATCATCAGGGTCATCGCGGCTGATCTTATAACGCAATGCACCGCATACCGGGCAAGCGTTCAAATCCTCGTACTCACTGTGGTAGAGGATGCAATCATTAGGGCATGCATGTATCTTCTGCACCTCTAACCCTAGAGGGCAGACATCCTTCTTTGCTTCGTACGTACTCTCGGGCAATTCGTTGTCCTTTGGAAGCATATTCTTTATCATTACCAGCAACTTTCCAAATCCCTTGTCAGATACACCATTCTCTGCCTTCCATTGCAGCAATTCCAGTGTAGTGCCCAGCTTTTTCTTGTCACCTATGCAATTCGGGTACAACATTTTTTTATGATCCTCTAACATGCGCTGCAACTTCTTCTTCTCCAAATCACTTGCGCAGTTTCTCTTTGCATCGGCAATGGCCCGACCTAGATCATCAACAGGATCATCCGATGCCTCTTCTTCAGCTTATTCCCACATTGCCGGCTCAACTTTTTCCTGCATTACTGGCTCAACTTCTTCCCTCATTGTTGTCTCATCGTATTCAGGGAACCCATGGCCAGGATAGTTGTCGTCGTCCTCTTCTTCTTCATTGTCTTCCATCATAACCCCTCTTTCTCCGTGCTTGGTCCAAACATTATAGTGGGGCATGAAACCGGACTCAAACAGGTGGACGTGAATAGTTCTTGACGTAGAGTAATTGTGACCATTCTTACAGCCAGCACATAGACAAGGCATAAAACCATCCGCCCACTTGTTTGCCTCAGCCGCAAGCAGAAAAGTATGCATGCCATTAATGAACTCGGGAGAGCATCAGTCATCGTACATCCATTGCCGGCTCATCTTCAATACACAGCACCAAAAACACCAAATTAATACAATACATAAAGTTCATACAACACTTAAATGCAACAAACAAATAATTCTCTAGCTAAAGAATTTAAATGCAACAACAAATGCGATCAAGATCGCAACTAAGGTAACAATTGATCCAACAACATAATGATACCAAGCCTCACTATGAATGACATATTTTCTAATCTTTCTAATCTTCAAGCGCATTTTCTCCATCTTAATCTTGTGATCATCGACGACATCGGCAACATGCAACTCCAATTCCATCTTCTCCCCCTCAATTCTTTTCAATTTTTCCTTCAAATCCTCGTTTTCTCTTTCAACTAAATTTAACCTCTCGACAATAGGGTCGGTTGGAATTTCCGGTTCAACTACCTCCTACATACAAATATCTATGTCAACTTGATGGGCATAATCTGTCATAAACACGAAATGCAACAAATAGTTTAAAAGAGAATATACCACATCCGAATCATAACCCGGACGAGGGCCGACGGGGATAGATATCAAAACCATGCCACTATGTATAACAAACAACGTATGGGTAAGATAATTATACGAGTAACTATATATCTAAATCACACAAACATCAATTTTTTATATAAAACATTCATGAACAAGAGGCTCACCACAAGGTGGTGCCGGCGACGGGACGTTGCGGGCGATCGACGACGGTGGTTACGGCGGAGATTTAGAAGGCACTAAGTAAACCACACCTACATATGCAAACTAAGTGTTATTTTTGACCTCAAATTGCATATGAATCAAATACTAGCACATATATATAATTCCTCCCAAATTACTAAACTCAAAAATCAATCACTATATAAAGCATTGCACGAGCTAATCTAGCAATAAGAGATGAAATGACAAAGTTGCTAACCTTTGTGATCATTTGAATGGATGGGGGCCTTCAAATCTTGACAAATTTTGGGCAAAATGTGTGATGAGCTTGAGAGGAAGAGGGAAAGAACAGAGAGGAGAGGGGAAAGGGGAAGAACAGAGCAAACTCGGGTGGACGAAGGGTGTATGTAGGACGACCTTTAGTACCGGTTCGTGATACGACCCAGTACAAAAGGTGCTGGAAGGGCTCCGGACTGACAACATCCTGTCACCACTCACTTTAGTACCGGTTCGTGGCACGAACCGGTGCTAAAGGTTCACCATGAACCGGTACTAATGATGTCCGTCCGCCTAGCCGTTGGAACCGGCACTAATGGACACATTAGTGCCGGCTCAAATTCAAACCGGCACTAATGTGCTTCACATTTGACCCTTTTTCTACTAGTGAGGTAGGAACATAAACTAAAACATTCTGAAGCTAGAAAGATAGTTATTAAATCGTTAGCACCACATAAAAACACTCCCCCTAGAGTAGCTGTTAATACGAATAACATAAACTCTATTATAGCCATTTTTGTACATTCAATGTACTCTACGGATAGAGGAATACATAAAGTTGAACATAATAAAATGAGAAATTGAAAGATTTCGTTGAAATTGTTCATTTCGAAATTTCCTGAAAATCTAATTATAGGTTCTTCTCTCCATTAGAATAATAGGACCGTTATGCTTATTACTAAACTTGTTGAAGAGATGAAATAGAACCAAGGTCTATCTTTTAGATCAGAGGTTGAATCGATCACCATTAGAAGAATTAGGCCAAAAATTAGGATACATTCTGGGAAAAATAAAACTTCCATTGAAGAGAAGCAAATGAAACGTTTTCATAAAAATTCTCGTAGAATCGAGAAGAAGTTTTCATTCTGTACATGCCAGATCATGAATTAGTAACTGCATCCAATCTCCAAATAGTCCCGATTTTTTCAATTTTTGAAATGGGATATTTACGGAATCCCCATGAATAGGATCAAACCTTATTCCATTCTATTTCCATAAGATTCTTCTTTCTTATTCTTAAGCAAGCCCTCGAGAGGGCTTAGTTGATCCAATTTCTTATTCTTTCTTATTCTCTTTCTTTTTTCCTTT
This sequence comes from Triticum dicoccoides, assembly GCF_002162155.2. NCBI lineage: Eukaryota > Viridiplantae > Streptophyta > Magnoliopsida > Poales > Poaceae > Triticum > Triticum dicoccoides. The sequence goes on from NC_041392.1 coordinate 711,701,171, forward strand.
TTGTTTGTTTCGAGAAAGATATCGTCCGATTCTCCTTCTATTGATTCTTTTCCGATCGAGATGTACGGATCCATGTGTCGACATACATAGATTCTGTTCATGGATTAACGAAAATGTGCAAGAGCTCTATTTGTCATGTTATGCAATGTATCATATTGTGCTACCTTTGTTTATAGTTGTGTTTGAATTAAGTAGTTTCAATTGGTGTTTGAAATGAATTTGTGTGAAAACGGTTAAATTTAAGGTTTGTGGGGTCGTTTGAGGGGCTAAATTATAAGAGATTGGTCAGAGATGCTCTTATATCTGATATTTATCGAGGAAAACAATAGTCAATACAATGGAAAGACAATTGGACGCAAAATGGCCAAAGTAAAACACACAAAGGGTAGTTATGGATTGGTTGAGCAGATCACTTGTGTTATTTATAGAGTTTTAATCAATGGATGAATATGTTGCACATTCCTGCTGGTTGTTTCTAACCCTTCTTTTTTCAAACTGGGAACATTCCTCAGTTAGTCTGTAATGCTAGTTTTTCTATGCTTGATTTACGGTTCGATACTGATACATGCTGTCAATTTTGTCCGCAGTAACTTCATGCATTATGCATCTTGAAATAACAACAATTTACGCTTCAAGTTTGAGAAATCAGGATGCTACTTTGGTAGTAACTTTGTAACAGATTTCTGTTTTAAAGATTGTCAGTTTATTGGAAATGAAAATTGTGAACCAATTTCGTCTCCTCTGCTTACCTTCCTTAGCAAATTTGAGAATGCACCTAAGTGCATATCTTTGTATGGGGAAAAAAGACATGACTGCCGGACTGTGGCATTTACAGGCGACCAGGCTACGAAAATTGGTTTTTAGTTCGGTCAGCTTAACGTGAGACTGTGCTATTTGCAAATTGTTTTTCATACTGCAGGTGCATTTGTAAGTGTTCAATGCTACCGAACTCACTCATGGCAAGATTACAAATTTTGGCACAGTTTTTGAATCACCTGATGACCTTATTAAACATGATCACACGTCCAACTACTGACACAGCAATAACATTGCACAAAGTCTGCAAACATCCAAGTGCCGGCTCGTTAGAAAATCTACACCACCAAATAATCCTGATAAAACCAAAAAGCTTCATCAAAGATCTTCCATTTGAGTGTAAATCTCAAGATGGGCTCGCCCATCTGTCACAAGTTGAACATCAAATGAACACATCATGACCGAAGAAACACCACTCGCAAGATAGGCTGCCAAAAAACGACGAACTGCACAGAAGAAGGAACAAGTGCACAGAACAACAAACCATGAGGACTGCTCACTCCATTTAGTGGACCATGACAACTACTACCACTCAATCTCCATAAACCTTTTTTTTCTATAATATCAACCTGATTGTTGATTAACCAACAATAATCTTTCTGGAATGGAAAAATAAGCCATGCATGGTTCGATTCGTAGTAGAAAATAGTATTATATAGGCCCTACATTTACTAAAGCCAATCTTTCTGGTATAAACATCTTACAGTTAAAGTATGACATAAAAAAGAACAGGGAATAAAAGCACTACAGCCTATACAGATTACAGAGAAGATACTACATAACACTCAAACACAGCGGAAAAGAAACAAAACTTCTGAAATATAATAGGCCCTGCCTTCGTTACATGCAGTACAGAAGCATAGTATCTGCTAGCTGATGGTGTAAACAGCTGACACATCTTACAATATGACATCAACAGAAAAGATTGTAAATAACGTTCAAGCACAGCCGAACAGAGAATCAGAAGAGTAGAATGACCCTTCAAACTACAAAAGAAGTCAGGCCAAAGGCCAGGATGCGATTCTAGAACCTATCAGCAAAGGGATTCGCCCTGATAAATCATGGGTATGCTTGTTATCTGCGAAGTCAATCCAGTGCCGACTCAAATAGCTTTTGACTTCAAATCGAGCATGTAGAGAAGCTCTGTGGTCCACTTGTAGCCGTCTGTGTTGATCAGACATCTATTTTTCATTGCAGCTGTTGAGGGTTATAAATATCATTTGCTCTAGCACCATTGCATTCAAGATGAAAAATTTGGCAAAGTCCACATCTGGCTTGTTGCCCCAGTAGTTCTGCAAGACCACGCTTTTGAGATGGAGCGTGAGGCATTCAATTGGATCCAGCAGGTCATATTTTCGCACATTTTTCATTCCTTTCCGTAGGTGCGACTGGACATGGAAAGAATAGAGAATATAAAGGCAGTTGGTTAATCGACTAGAGCACATGCTGACAAGCAGATAAGAATACTCACAATGATATACAGCCTCTCTAAGCAGGAGAAGCACTTGAGGAAGCCAATTACTGCATCAAGATCAGGGCCAACGGTGTCAATAACCAAAAACTTGACAGTGTGCATGATGGTTGTCACACTTATGGCAGGCATTTCCTGAAGAAAATGACAGACCTACATAAGAACAATAACCATTTTTGCAGATAACGAAAAGAATAACTTTCATGCATAAATTCAGATTGCATGACTCTGAAACCTGTTGTTTACCTGAAAACCTGTGGTTCCAATATGGAGTTTGGATGTGCCATTTGACAGCAAAACCGTCATCTGCAGCTTCCGTGCTCCGATGATCTGGACTGTGGAGGGGCCGTAGCCTCCACTAAGTGGTAGAAACCTCTCGAGGGAAGGGGCGTCCACGATGACCAGCTCTTGGACAGGGGAAGCCACAGACGTATGAGGAGCAGAAAAGCCTATGCTCCTAAGAGTCGAGGAGCTGATGCGGAGGCGGCCAACGCCAACATTATCTTTCAGTACAAGGCTTTCCAGTGAAAGGCAGCCAGAGAGCAAGCTGTGCAGAGCGTCCCCCGAGATGGTGACTGCATGTGTGGTGAGCTGCCTGAGGCGCGGAAAATTCAGAGACGACGCAGACAAGTCCGAGATGGTGAGCATGTACATGGTGAGCTGCTTGAGTTGCGGAAAATTCAGAGACTCGGCAGGCAGCTTGGGGAAATAGCAGTAGCTGATTCTGGCGACGCGGAGTGTCGGCGCGAAGCGGAGCGCGGACTGTGGTATCGGGGGCGGCGGCAGCCGGTACGGCGGGAAGCCTGGGGGGTCGTAGCCGAAGCTGAGTTCCTGGAGGTCGGTGAGGGCCTGGGAACGAAGCCAGCCATCGATCTTGTCGTGGTAGCGTTCATGGAGGCAGGGGACCGAGAGGCGGAGGGCCGGGCCAGGGTGCTCGGCGAGGATCTTCGAGATGTAGGCGACGCGTTTACCCACCTGGCCGGAGAGGCCATGGCCGACGAGGTTGAGGGGCGCCGAGCGCAGAGGGGCCGCCACCGGCGGGCGAGGGCCTGCGTGCGGGCGCCGTACTTGGTCGGGAGGCAAGAGATGATGGCGCACAGGAGGTCGTCGGGGAGGGCGTTGAACAAGTCGAGGCCGACCCCGTCGCCGGCCCTGCCGCTCTCCGGTGGTGGTTCTTCCTCGTCCAGTCGGTCAAACTTGCGCTTCTTGAGGTTGTGCGCCGGCGACGGCGGCGCTGGCGCATCCATTGATGCAGAGCGGGATGGTGATGGTGGTGGTGGTGGGATTGGAGAATGGGGCACGAGGGATTCGGCGGATTGGTTTTGATGGGCGGAAGAAATGGCGGGAACCGACAGAGGATATTCGCGCGCCTAATTTCAAAGGTCTCAACCCGGTTAAAAAGGGATTTTGGCGCGCACAATTTCAAAGGGTTTTCGGAAATGCGCGGTGCATTTAACGTTTTATTTCATACTCCCTCCATCCCAAAATAATTGTCTCAACTTTGTATCAATGTTGAGACACTTAATTTTTTTAACAGGGTTAACACAATTATTTTGAGACAAAGGCAGTAGAATTTAAAATAATACTCCCTCTGTTCCCAAATATAAGTCTTTCTACAGATCCCAACAAGTGACTATATATGGAGCAAAATGAGTGAATCTACACTCTAAAATATGTTTACATACATCCGTATGTTATAGTCCATTTGGAATATCTAAAAAGACTTATATTTAGGAACGGAGGGAGTAGATATGTTAAAACTCAGTTTAAAATTAAAAATTAAATTTGAACGTATAAATTACTTTACAAAATGTTCATGTATTTTAAAAACATTCATATAATTTAAAATATGTTTGTATTTTAAACAAATGGTGATAGAATTTTAAAATCATCCATGTTTTAAAATAACAAATTTCATGTCATTTTTAAAAAGTGTTCATGTATACTGTATAAAGAAACTTATTCTTAAATGTTATATATTTAAGTAATTACCATATAATTTTAAAAGTGCTTGTTTAATTTTTTAGATTGATCACGATTTTTTAACCTTTGCACAATTAAAAACTGTTCACATTTTTTTTACATGTTCATGTTATTTTGAAAAAGTGCTCACACATTCTGAGGAAGTGATTTGTGTAATTTTGGAAAGTGTTCATGCATTTTTTAAAATTCTGTAACTAAAAATAATTCACATTTTTTTTGAATTTTTCCTCTTATTATGACCACATCTTTCAAAAAAATTCACATTTTCGGAGAGCCTGTTAATTGCTATTGTTTTTAGTAACACCTTGTGTGTAAATGAATCAGTCTGAATTGATGAACAAGAGGCGGACAAGCATGTTGTATGCCTAGGGCATGAAGGAATTCACCGAAGTCCCTTTGCGAGATATGCTGAAGAGGAATGACAATAAACTCACGTTCGTGCAATTTTATTGGCAATGTTATATTCTATGAATATATCTTGAAAACCGAAGGTCACTTAGTCAAGAAGGGATTCATGGAAGGATACACATTTTGGACGAGACACGGTGAAGAGCAAGTCATGGATGAAAGCAACCACTGCGGTGAGATGACAAACTGATGGCTCTAAAATAGCTGATGACCTTATTAAACATGATCTAAATCACCTGACACAACAATAACACTGCGCAAAGTCTGCACCAAGCTCGCCTTTGCGTCTGCAAACATCCAAGTGCCGACTTATTTTTCGCATGGTCCA
>NC_041392.1:711706769-711853602 GCF_002162155.2 Triticum dicoccoides
GGCCCTTTGGGCTCCATCTCTGTCGAGGCGGGCCGGCGACAGGCGCAACATCGGCGTGGCCTCCAGGAGGCGGTGGCGTGCAGCAATGATCGGCGGGGGCTGGCGGCATCGACGCCAGCTTGTTGCAGCATGGCCGGCGGGGCTTAGCGGGCCCGTTTTGGGCCTGGCCGGGCCGGGGGTGGCCTGGTATGCCCCGCTGCCGTGTCCGGACGGCTACCGCGACGGTGCCGGAGGCGCGGGCCTCCCGCACGACGGCGGTGGAGGTGGTTCCCCCCCGCTCGGCCTTGATGTTGTTGCTCCCGTCGCTCAGATCTTCTCCCCGCTCTTCTGGGCCTCGTGGTGGTGTTCGCAGCGAGACGGTGTTGGTGGCGGCGCAACCGTCGTGGCGCATAGTTGGGCGGTGGTTTGGCTGGTCGGCTCCGATTGGCTGGTGGGGTTTGGCGTGTGGGAGAAATCCTTGCCGGTTCGTCCAGCTCCGATGCGGTGACACCGGCGGGTGCCACTATCCCTTCCTGGAGGGCGTCGGGAGTAGCTATCCCCCACCTCCCTCCGCGTACTGGGGAAACCCTAGGACTTGTCCGGGCAACAACGTCGTCGGCGTCGCATCCCTTTTTGGAGGTGCTGCTTAGTTCGCGGTAGTTCAGAGCCTTGGGCTGTGGTGGTTTGTTTCCGGAGGGCAGCGGTCGTGGGTCATCCGCGCTTTGTCGAGCTGCCGTTGTTGGCATTCTGTCTTCTTCTTTTTCTTTGGGCTTGTTGTGCTGCTCGCCCCAGCATTGCGATGTGTACTTTGGTGGTTTGCTTTGGAATACAAAGCGGGGGGAAACCCTTTTTCGGTAAAAACCAATGTTCCACCACCGAACTGCCACCGAAGAAGGAACAAATGCACAGAAAGATGAGTCATGAGAACTACTCGCTCCATTTAGTGGACCAGGACAGCACTATCACTCAATCTCCATAAACCTTTTTTCTGTAATATCGACCTAATTGATGATGAACCGTACATGGTTTAGTTCGTGGTACAGAAATATATATTATATAGGCCCTAAATTTACTGAAGGCAGTGTAGAACCATAGTAGTATTGATAACTGCTGGTATAAACAACTTACAATATGACACCAAAAAGAAAACAAAACACTACAGCCTATACAGAGAAGATACTAAATAACACTCAAACTGAGCGGAAAGGGAATAAAACTTCTAAAATATCATAGGCCTTGCCTCCATTACATGCAATACAGAAGCATAGTAGCTGCTAGCTGATGGTATAAAAAGCTAACACATCTTACAATATGACATAAACAGAAAAGATAGTAAACAACGTTCAAGCACAGCAGAACAAAGAATCAGAAGAGTGGGATAACTTCAAACTATAAAAGAAGCAAGACCAGACATATAGTGGCATGCCATGTCAAAGGATGGTATTCTCGAACCTATCAGCAAAGGGATTCGCAACAGATAAATCATGAGTATGCTTGTTATCATGGAACCAAGCCTAATCCCAACAGAAATATCGTTTGAATTCAAATCGAGCATCTAGAGAAGCTCTGTTGTCCATTTGCAACCGTCTATGTTGATTAGACATCCATTTTTCACTGGGGCTGTTGAAGGCTATACATATCATTTGTTCTAGCACCATTGCATTGAAGATGAAAAAATTGGCAAAATCCACATCAGGCTTGTTGCCACGGTAGTTCTGCAAGACCACTTTTTTTGAGATGGAGCGTAAGGCATTCAATTGGATCCAATGGGTCATATTTCCGCACATTTTTCATGCCTCTCTGTAGGTGCGACTGGAGATGGAAATAATAAACAATGTAAAGGCAGTTGGTTAATCGACTAGAGCAAAAGTTAGTCATGCTGATGCTGCCAGTTAAAACAAGCAGAGACGAGTACTCACAATGATGTACAGCCTCTCTAAGCAGGGAAAGCACTTGAGGAAGCCAATTACTGCATTGAGATCAGGGCCAGCAGAGTCGATAACCAAAAACTTCACCGTGTGCATGATGGTTGTCACGCTGATAGCAGGCATTTCCTGAAGAAAATGGCAGACAGAATAAGAACAATAACCTTTTTATGCAGATAATAAGAAGAATAACCTTTTTAGGTATGAATTCAGATGGCATGACTCTGGAAACCTGTTGTTTACCTGAAAATCAGTGGTTCCAATATGGAGTTTGGATGTGCCATTTGACAGCAAAACCGTCGTCTCTGCAGCTTGGGTGCTTTGATGATCTGGACTGTCGAGGGACCATAGTCTGGAGAGAGTGGCAGCAACCTCTCAAGGCAAGGGGCGTCGTCGATGGTCAGGTCATGACAAGCAGAAAAGCCTATGCTCCTAAGAGTAGGGGAGCTGATTCGGAGGCGGCCCACGCCAACATTATTTTTCAGTAAGAGGCTTTCCAGTGAAAAGCAGCCAGAGAGCAGGCTGTGCAGAGCGTCCCCCGAGATGGTGACCTCGTGCGTGGTGAGCTGTCTGAGGTGCGGAAAATTCAGAGATGACGCAGACAAGTCCGAGATGGTGACCTTGTACATGGCGAGCTGCTTGAGGTGCGGAAAATTCAGAGACTCGGCAGGCAGCTTGGGGAAATAGCAGTAGCTGATTCTAGCGACGCGGAGTGTCGGTGCGAAGCGGAGAGCGGACTATGGTATCGGGGGCGGCGGGGTCGTCCGCGGCCAGCATGGGAAGCCTGGGGGGTCGTAGCCGAAGCTGAGCTCTTGGAGGTCGGCGAGGGCCTGGGAACGAAGCCAGCCGTCAATCTTGCCGTGGTAGCGTTCATGGAGGCAGGGGAGCGAGAGGCGAAGGGCCGGGCCGGGGTGATCGGCGAGGATCTTCGAGATGTGGACGACGCGCTTACCCTCCTAGCCAGAGAGGCCATCACCGATGAGGTTGAGGGGCGCGGAGCGCCAGAGGGGCCGCCACCGGCGGGCAAGGACCTGCGTGCGGGCGCCGTCCTTGGTGGGGAGGAGAGAGATGATGGTGCACAGGAGGTCGTCGGGGAGGGCGTTGATGAAGTCGAGGCCGACCCCGTCCCTGGCCCTGCCGCTCTCCGCTGGCGGTTCTTGCTCGTCCCGTCGGTCCAACTTGCGCTTCTTGAGGTTGTGCGCCGCCGGCGACGGCGGCGGCGGCGCATCCATTGATTCACAGCGCGGGACGGCTTTGCGGCGCGTGGCTTGGGGGATGATGGTGGCGGTGAGATTGGAGAATGGGGAACGAGGGATTCGGGAGATTGGTTTTTATGGGCGGAAGAAATAGCGGGAACTGACGAAGGATTTTGGCGCGCCCAATTTCAAAGGTCTCGACGCGGTTAAAAGGGATTTTGACGCGCCCAATTACAATTAGCGAGCGCCCTGGGGTTTTCGGAAATGCGCGGTCCGTTTAATGTTTTCATTCACGGGGTTCCCGGGAACCTTTTATTTCATACTTCCTCCATCCTAAAACAAGTGTTTCGATTTTGTATTAAATTTAGTACAAAATTGTATCAAAGTTGAGACACTTATTTCAAAAATAAATAAATGTAGACACCTATTTTGAGATGGAGGGAGTAGAATTTAAAAGAACAGATATGTTGAAACTCAGTTTAAAATTAGAAAAAAAAAATTTGAACGTGTAATTACTTTAGAAAATGTTCATGTATTTTAAAAAATATTCATAGAACTTATAATATGTTTGTATTTAAAAAAATTGGTCACATAATTTTAAGAGCTTTCATGTTTTAAAGTAACCATTTCATGTCATTTTTTAAAAAGTTCATGTATATTTTAAAAAACTTATTCTAAAAAATGTGTTCTATTTTAAGTAATTACCATATAATTTAAAAAGTTTTCATTTAATTTTGGAAAAAGTGATCACTTTTTTAAAACCTTTACGCAATTAAAAAATGTTAACATATTTTTTACATGTTTGAATAATTTTGAAAAGGTGATCACATATTCTGAGAAAGTGTTTGTGTAATCTCTACTAAGCTGTAAAGATTTTTCTTTAGTTTTTGTTCGTGCTGGGAAATTTCAGTTCATTGTTGCACCAATCATGTCGGAACCAAATTTATTTTCATTGTTTCAATCCAATTCGTTGTTAGAGGGAAAGGCTGGGCCTTGAAGTGAAGGAGAGGCAAATATAGTTCTGCTCGTTGTTCAATTGGCTATTGATTTGAAGGGATTATATAGGTCCACATAATTTTGTACCGAGCATTACCAAATGCCGAAGATTTATATTCTGTGTTGTTTTACCTAGTTGCCAATATTATTGTGCAATTTTTCTTCACCATTGTAAACAATTTTTGTTTGCTTAGTAGAGATACATAAATTCATTTGAGACAAGGTAAAGTAAACAGAGATTAGAGGCCTACCTTGGGCGCTTTGACGTAGGCACTTGCAACAGGAGGCTGACTGGATAATGAGAAATGTTGAAGTAGTCCGAGGAAAGACGTACACTGGTTGTGTGTGTAATGGTTCTACCTTACATAAATAGTTTCTCCTTCTTTCTAAAATCTTGCATGGGTTAATTCTATAAGTATCTTGAATTTCTGATGTGCTTTGAACATCCACGTACAGTACCTGATAGTTGAGAGTTTAACCTGCTTCAAACTCTTGGAGCTGGTTAGAAGAACCTAAGTTGTTAATGTGGTAGTTTCAAGGTTTCCGTTTCTAATCAAATGTGAGGGTACAACTATTCTGAAGAGTGATTCATGTAAAAAATAAAGATCTTGTTGACACCTGATTTTGGCAAGATACAGATTGCAATGAAGATGGTCTCGAGTGAATGAGTTTTCAGCATAAAAATATTCATGTCACTGAGTGGAACCACTTTGATGTTTCGGTTATATTCGTTCGACTTTATCTTACGGACCGAAACTATACTCCGAGTGGCATAGTTCAATGTTCCGAGTGGTTTTTTGCCAATCACGTCTTTAAGATGACCTCGGATGAAGGAGCACTCTTAAGGAATTGTCTTCGTCTCGTCGAGGCAATCGATTTTGATATACAAATCATCTCAATCTGAGTTCATATGCAAAAGTTAGAGGCAACATACTGCAGACTGAACCTCAACGGAATTATGGCGCGAGGTGCCAGACACTTGTCTGATAGGTTGCGCGAGTAATTCGGCCATCAATAAGGCCTTTAATCGAAAAACCTTCAACATGGAAAATTTTCGTCTCGTCGAGCCGATCGATTTTCATATATAATTTGTCTCAATCCGAGATCATATGAGGCCTGGAGAGACAAATCAATATCGGGCTATGTTTTCAGTCGGAAATCCGAGTGAAAAGTTTACCATCTGAGTGAAAGTTTACGGTCGAGTGAAAGTTTACGGTCGATGAAATTTTACGGTCGAGTGAAAGTTTGCTAACCAGATGAACTTATTATTATCCAAGTGGAAATATAGTCATCCGAGTGAAAATATGATCACCCGAGTGAAATTGTCGTTTAGCTGAAAATATTTCGAGTGAAAAGATTACCATCGAGACGAAAACTTGCCGATTGAATAAGATAGTGCCTTCCGAGTGGAAATATAGTCATCCGAGTGAATAAGATAGTGTCTTCCGAGTGGAAATATAGTCATCCGAGTGGAAATATAGTCATCCGAGTGAAAGATTGTCTTCCGAGTGAAAAAGTCCAATCGGACGACCCGAGTGAAAGTATCTAATATCCGAGTGGATGAGCTCAAGTCCGAGTGAAATTGAACATGTGCTCGAAAGTTTATCAAAATGACCTTGGATGAAGAAGTGTTCAATACAAAAGTTGTGTGTATCATCAAGACGGTAAACTTTGATTTTGGAGTCATCATCATCAGAGATAATATATAGCCTACAAATTCACTACGAGACTCGGATAATCCAGTCTACTGCAAGACCGAGTCCGACTGGAAGATAAAGATGACCTCAAAAAGTATTCAAGATGGCCTTATTTGAAAAAGTGATCAACATGGGAGTTGTTCGTATCGTCGAGGCACATATGTTTGATATTTGGGCCATCTCGATCGGAGATCATATGCACGCCCGGCGGCCCGCGCAAGAAGGAAGACAGAGTTTGGGCCAGATTCAGACTGAATCCGAGTTGGAATAGAATTAGGACTCTAGGACGTGAATTGATGTAATTTTTCTTGTAAGGAAAGCCTAGATGAATCCTTTACTTGTATGAGAAGTCCACCCGCCTCTTATATATGTTGGGAGTGACGGCCGATTGAACAACACACAATCGAACAAATCAATATACTACTTTTTCATCTACGTTTTATCTCTCCACCGTTTTTCTATCTCGTTCTTCGCTGTTCTTCGTGTTTGAGAGCTGCGAATCCCGAGGCTCTAGGGGCGAGCGAATCGACCTAGGGCAGCCCATAGCCGCTGCACTCCCTGACGGGGTCCCTCCCGGGGGTGTGGGGTTTTCGGGTCTGCAAAAGCGCCCGTCGACTGTCTTGCGTATCGCACTGTCGGTCGGGTCTCCTTCGACGTGAGCTGCGGTGCATCACCCCCGGCGTCGAGGGTATACGTGATGTGTTCGTCTGTCAACACACTTTTTGGCGACTCCGCTGGGGAATGAAGATCAATCGTCATCATCCACCATGTCCGATCTTCCCAAGCCATCTGAGGTAAACGCCGATAACATCATTAAGCCCAGTCTTGATGAGATATCGGCCGATCGCCACCAAGTCTATGAGGAGTACAAGAAGGCGCGCGAGGAGAAGGACCTGCAGGAGTTCCTTGCAAAATTCAAGAAAGATCGCCAAGGCAACATCACTCCGATTGAAGAAATCAAGTTCCCTCCTCTTCAAACTGAACAAGTTAAGCCTTCTGTAAGTACTGCCTTTTCTCCCGAGCAGTGGGCTGAGATTGAAAGTCGTATTGCTGATGGTAACAATCTAGTCTATCAAACTTTTATAGAAAATACTAATGCTCAGAAGAATATATCTCAATCGTCTAGTGGTAATAATGGTGTAGTTGCTAGTGTGCAAAACCCTAATCTGGCTTTACCTATTGCATCGGTGCCTCCCGTGCCGATGACTTATTATCCTACCCAAACAAATCAGATTGTGGCTACACCCATTAATCCTATTATGAGCATGACAGGTTCGGTGGCAACGCCGAACCAAACTCTACCTACAACTACAACCACTCGACCACTATCAAATTATGGGTTGACATACATGCCACAATTCCTACCTACAGCTAGTAACCATACTCTTCCTATGTCACTGCCACAAGCTTCATCGTCCACTATGGATGATGGTCTAGCTAATCTTAGAGAGGAGATGGCTAAGATGCTTAGAGAGAATTTTGGAGTTGAGTTACCTCGGAATCGAATTTACCAAAAGCCGTACCCCGAGTACTTTGATGCCATCCAGTGCCCTTCGGTATATAAGATTCCAGATTTTGTTAAGTTCAATGGAGAGGGCACAAAAACCACATGGGAGCATGTTAGTCAATACTTAGCACAACTAGGTGAAGCAGGCTCACTAAATGAGTTGAAAGTGCATTTGTTTCCTTTATCTTTAACTGGTACTGCATTTTCATGGTTTTGTTCTTTACCACATGGTTCCATTCGGGTTTGGTCACAGCTAGAGCAGAAATTTCATGATCACTTTTATAGCGGCGACAATGAACTCAAGTTATCACATCTAACATCGGTTAAACAGAAGCATGATGAATCGGTCTCCGATTACGTCAAGAGATTCAGAGAAACAAAAAACCGGTGTTTTAGTTTGGTGATAACCGAGAGAGACTTGGCAGACCTAGTGCTGAGTGGTTTGAGAACTCCCATTAGAGAAAAGCTAGAATGTTATGAGTTCTTAAATATCAACCAAGTCTTACAAAGGGCTTTGGCTCAGGAAAGCCGAAGCAAAGATCTCAAAGAAGTTCATAGATACAAAGCCGATCGTCCAAAGATGAATATGGTGGAATATGATAGTGATCACTCGGACGATGAGGGTGATGTTTTTGCTACTGAATTTGTTTGGCCATCTAAGGCCAAACCCTTTACTTGCAATGATCTGAAACAGATTCATAAGAATCGTGATGAAGAGATGAAGTTTACTTTTAACATTGCTAAGTGTGATAGAATATTTGATGCTTTGCTGCAGGCTAAGATTATTAGAATATCTCATACTTTACCGCCGTTTGAAGAGCTAAAACGGCGTGCTTATTGCAAGTATCATAATTCTTTTTCTCATGCTACTAACGATTGCAATGTTTTTCGACGACAGATACAATCGGCCATTAATGACGGACGATTGAAGTTTTCTGAGATGCAAGTTGATAAACAACCTTTTCCAATGAATACCATGGATTTGGAGGGGAAGAAGCTACTCATTCGGCCGGAGGTATCCGAATCTGCTAATAAAGCTAATGTCATTGTTGGTGAGCCCAGGAAAGACAAGGAGGACAACAAGGTCTTGGGGAGACAGGTTGTGCTTGGTAAGCAACCCGATGGCAAGGAAGTGATCAAAATCACCATCAAGAATCCTACACTCGGGGGGCAACTGCAAGTGCAAGAAAATGCTCGTGTGAGATTTGTCAAGCCCAAGAGTCTAGAAATTGGCAAGTGGAAAAGGAATGAAGTTAAAGTACATCGCAAGCGGATCAAGCCAACTTTTGATATGTTGATGTCCAAGTACACCAACCAGTCGGCCGGTTCTAGCTTTAATCGGCCGACTCATCTGAAGCGACCAAGTTCAGTCAGTATATGAAACCGAGTGGACCAAGGGTGCCGTTTCCAGAAGAGCATACACAATCTGTTTGGGATCGACTTGACTATTCATATAGAGGCCGACTGAACATCGGTAACTATCGGTCGGCTGGTCAAAACATGCGACCGGATGGAAATTATCCGAGTGTAAGAATGCACCCAGGTGGAAGCTATCCGAGTGAAAAAATGTGGCCGAGTAGATTCCATCCGACTGAATTCCATCCGAGTGATATCCATCCTAGTGGATTCCATCAGAGTAAAAAGGTGCGCCCGAGTGGAAATTTCATGCATCTGGAAAGTCGAAAAGAATGGCGTGTTAAATCACCAAGTGTTGCAGCAGTTGAGTCGGGAAAAGGCAAGGAGAAAATGGATGTCGACTCACTTATCTTGGGCACCGAAACATTCGCCATACAGCAGCCGATTGTGCATAGCAATCCGACTGAGCCGATACTTGCTATCGCGCCAAAGCACTCGGCTAATGATCATGAGGCAAGCACCAGCCAGGTAAAGACGAGAGATCCTAAATACACTCAGCCAAAGTGGTGTCCTCCAGGGCTAACAAAGACACAAAAGAGGAAACTACAGAGGTTAAAGAGTCGAGAGATGGCAGAACAGGAGGCTGAGAAACAAAGGGATAAGTTGTTCAATGACACTCGACCCATGGTTCCACCAAAACAAGTGTGGAGGCCTAAACAAATACAAGATACAACAGCTTCTACATCTATCACAGCAATGCCTACATCACCAAAGGAGGACGATGCAACAGATATGACATCGTCTGCGACACTTCTTACTTATCCTTCACTCGGACAAATTTCAGAATCGGTGGATGCACTCGAGGAGGAGGCTGATATGTTGGACTATGAGTCTACGCCGGTTCATGAAGGTATGGATATCAATATGGTGTACTACTTACCTGCTGAGTTTCGTGTTGTAGATGAAGAAGGGGAGGTGGCTCAGCTAGATTTTGGCCCTAAAAACGCAATATTCGAGAAGCCAAAAGAACCAGTAACGCATCTTAAACCATTATATCTCAGAGGTCATATCAATGGGTCGCCGCTCACTCGGATGCTTGTTGATGGTGGTGCTGTGGTAAATCTTATGCCCTATTCGGTCTTCAAGAGATTGGGTTTGCCTGATGAAGAATTGATCAAGACCAATATGGTGCTCAATGGATTTGGAGGCAAAGGGAAAACTGAAGCCAAAGGTGTGATGTATGTGGAGCTTACAGTCGGAAGCAAAACTTTGGCTACTGCATTCTTTGTCACTGAGGTGCAAGGTAACTACAATGTCATACTAGGCCGCGATTGGGTTCATGCAAACCAGTGCGTGCCATCCACTATGCACCAGTTTTTGATTCAGTGGGTTGATGATGAAGTGGAAGTTATTCACGCGGATAACTCGGCCTGTGTTGCTTTGGCCGATGCATCGGTGGATTGGCAACATCCCAATGCTACTTGCTTGACGGGACGTGACTTGTCAGAATTTGATTTTCTCAGCGCAACCAAGAATGGTTTTGTGCCCGTCTCTTTAAAGCCGAGTGAATGCAATCGGCTCCAAGGTATGATATGTTTAAATGGATCCTAATTACGAGTGGTTACAAAAACGTCTTGTAAAGTATCGGTCCAATGAGAACGATATGTATGAGTCTATAGAGGAGTTGGATGACATGGATAAACATGGACACGGTTTTACATCAGCCGATCCGTTAGAAGAGGTAGATATTGGAGATGGTTCAGTCACTCGACCGACATTTGTAAACAAAAATTTGAAAGCCGATTGTAAGGCTAAGTTAATCGAGCTATTGAAAGAATATGTTTATTGCTTTGCATGGGAATATCATGAGATGCCAGGGTTAAGCCGAGAACTAGTGGAACATCGGTTGCCTATAAAGGCCGGTTTTAGACCTTATAAACAGTCGGCCAGAAAATTTAATCCAAAAACATATGACTGGATCAAGGAAGAGATCGGTCGACTGCTTGAAGCTAATTTCATTCGACCTTGCAGGTATGCCGAGTGGATTTCTAAAATTGTCCCGGTAGAGAAGAAAGGATCTGGCAAGTTGAGGGTGTGCATTGATTTCAGAGATTTGAATAGGGCTACACCCAAAGATGAGTATCCTATGCCAATAGCCGATATGCTTATTAATGATGCTTCTGGACATAAGGTTATTAGCTTTCTAGATGATAATGCCGGATACAATCAAATTTTTATGGCCGAAGAGGACATGTACAAAACGGCTTTCCGATGTCCTGGTTTCCTTGGTTTATTCGAGTGGACAGTGATGACATTCGGATTAAAAACTGCTAGCGCCACGTGTCAAAGGGCTACGAATTTGATTTTTCATGATTTACTCGGTGTCATACTTGAAGTTTATATTGATGATATTGTTGTCAAATCGGATGCTTTTGAATCTCACTTGGCCGATTTGCGTTTAGCTTTTGAAAGAATGAAAAAGTATGGATTGAAAATGAATCCTTTGAAGTGTGCTTTCGGCGTGTCAGCTGGCAAGTTTTTGGGTTTCATTATTCATGAAGATGGTATAGAGATTGATCCCAAAAAGATAGAGGCTATACAGAAGGTGGAGGCTCCAACATGCAAGAGAGATATGCAAAAGTTCCTTGGCAAGGTCAATTATTTGAGAAGGTTTATAGCTAATCTATTAGGGAAAGTTGATGCATTTACGCCTATCCTTCGGTTAAAGAATGATGCTGATTTCACTTGGGAGGCAAAACAGCAAGAAGCATTTGATATGATCAAGAATTATTTGTGCACTCCTCCGGTGATGAGAGCACCCAAGCATAGGGAACCCTTCAGACTTTACATTGCAGCAGAGGAAGGAGTTATTGGTGCTATTCTAACTCAAGAGACCGAAGGAAAAGAGCATGCCATCACTTATTTGAGCCGCCGCTTATTGGACGCAGAGACAAGGTATACATTTATTGAGAAATTATGTCTATGCTTATATTATGCTTGCACAAAACTGAGACATTATTTAGTGCCGAGTGTTTGTGTAATAGCTTGTCAAACCGATGTCATTAAATACATGTTGCATAGGCCAATTCTTAGTGGTAGAATTGGCAAGTGGTCTTATGCTTTGATTGAATATGATTTGGCTTATGAATCTCTAAAATCCATGAAAGGCCAAATTGTTGCGAATTTCATTGTTGAACATCGGATTAATAACAAGCATGATGTTGATATGAACCTTGTTTCATTAGTACCACGGAGATTATACTTTGATGGTTCAGTTTGTAGCAATGGCCAAGGTGTTAGTATTGTTTATATATCTCCTCATGGTGCTGTTTTTGAAGCCTCATGCCGCTTAGAATATTTTTGCACAAACAATCAAGCCGAATATGAAGCATTGTTATTCGGCCTAGAGATGTTACTTGCTATAGGTGCTACACATATTGAGGCTTATGGTGATTCGTTACTAGTGGTGCAGCAAATATCCAAAGTCTTTCAGTGTTTGGACGAATCACTTAATGTTTATCTTGATAGATGTCTAGATATAATTTCTACTCTGGATTGCTTTAGCATTGCTCATATATCTAGACATGACAATTGGAAAGAAAATGAATTGGCACAACAAGCATCCGGATATCATGTTGATCATGGCATGTTTCATATTTCTCAAAGACCGATGTCTTGTCTTGCCAATATGGGAGAGGCCGAACCTGAACCCAGTGATTCAGCCATTAACAAAAAGTCTAGTGCAGGTGACAATCCCGACTGGAGGAAGCCCATTGTTGATTACTTGTGCAATCCGAGTGAAAGGGTGGACAGGGATGTTCGGCGTATGGCTTTCAGGTATACAATGAGAGATGATGGTCTTTATCGCCGAACCGTCGATGATGTTCTTCTAAAGTGTTTGGACGAGGACCAGGCAAGAGTTGCTATGGAAGAAGTACATGAAGGTATTTGTGGCACTCACCAGTCAGCTCCCAAGATGAAATGGTTATTGCGACGTGCTGGGTTTTATTGGCTGACTATGATTAATGATTGCTTCAGATATTATAAGGGGTGTGAAGCTTGTCAAAAGTTTGGTGATATTCAATTGGCTCCTGCTGCTATGTTAC
This sequence comes from Triticum dicoccoides, assembly GCF_002162155.2. Taxonomy (NCBI): domain Eukaryota; kingdom Viridiplantae; phylum Streptophyta; class Magnoliopsida; order Poales; family Poaceae; genus Triticum; species Triticum dicoccoides. Next base: position 711,719,532 of record NC_041392.1, read on the forward strand.
ATCCTATTATCAAACCGTGGCCTTTCAGAGGTTGGGGTTTAGATTTCATTGGATAAATCCATCCGTCTTCCTCAAAAGGGCATCGGTTCGTATTGGTGGCAACTGATTATTTCACTAAATGGTCTGAAGCAGTACCTCTCAAGAACATGACGCATACGGAGGTAATTCAATTCATAACCGAGCACATTATTCATAGATTCGGTATTCCTCAAACGTTAACTATAGATCAAGGTTCATCTTTCATGTCACACCAAGTCAAAGAGTTTGCCGAATCTTATGACATAAAGTTGCTCAATTCCTCTCCATATTATGCCCAAGCTAATGGACAAGCTGAGTCTAGCAATAAAATTTTAATCAAGCTCATCAAGAAGAACATTGAGGATAATCCAAGGAGATGGCATGACTTGTTGTCTGAGGCATTATGGGCACATAGAATCTCAAGGCATGGTGCTACGAAAGTGACTCCATATGAGCTAGTATATGGTCAGGAGGCTGTTTTACCGGTGGAAGTAAATTTGAATGCTTTGAGAATAGCCAAACAAAATGATTTATCGGCAATAGACTTCTATAACTTGATGATGGACAACATTGATGAGGTTGCTGATAAACGTTTGGCTGCTTTGAATGCCATAGAGAGAGATAAGTTGAGGGTGGCAAGGGCTTACAATAAGAAAGTCAAGTTGAAGAATTTTCAAGTTGGTGATCTCGTTTGGAAAGTGATTCTGCCGATTGGTTCAAGAGATAGAAAATTCGGGAAGTGGTCTCCAAGTTGGGAAGGTCCTTTTAGAATTGCAAGAGTTGTTCCCGGAAATTCATATTTAGTGGAATCAATACAAGGGGCACTGTTACCTCGAGCTCTCAATGGCAAATATTTGAAGAAGTACCACCCGAGTGTGTGGCAGGAAGCCTAAGTGGGCAATGGCCGATATACGATTATCTCCCTTAGCACAAACATGGCCGATACATAATTATCGCCCTGAGAAAAATAAATGGCCGATGGAGTATTGATATCGTCCTTAGAACAAACACTATGCATATTATTTTTCGGCGTGCAAGCTTTGCCGAAAAACAGGGGGGCATGTGTTGACACCTGATTTTGGCAAGATACAGATTGCAATGAAGATGGTCTCGAGTGAATGAGTTTTCAGCATAAAAATATTCACGTCACCGGGTGGAACCACTTTGATGTTTCGGTTATATTCGTTCGACTTTATCTTACGGACCGAAACTATACTCCGAGTGGCATATTTCAATGTTCCGAGTGGTTTTTTGCCAATCACGTCTTCAAGATGACCTCAGATGAAGGAGCACTCTTAAGGAATTGTCTTCGTCTCGTCGAGGTAATCGATTTTGATATATAAATAATCTCAATCCGAGTTCATATGCAAAAGTTAGAGGCAATATACTACAGACTGAACCTCAACGGAAATATGGCGCGAGGTGCCAAACACTTGTCTGATAGGTTGCGCGAGTAATTCGGTCATCAATAAGGACTTGAATCGAAAAACCTTCAACATGGAAAAGTTTCATCTCGTCGAGCCGATCGATTTTCATATATAATTCGTCTCAATCCAAGATCATATGAGGCCTGGAGAGACAAATCAAGATCAGGCTATGTTTTCAGTCGGAAATCCGAGTGAAAAGTTTACCATCTGAGTGAAAGTTTACGGTCGAGTGAAAGTTTACGGTCGAGTGAAATGTTACGGTCGAGTGAAAGTTTGCTGACCGGATGAACTTATTATTATCCAAGTGGAAATATAGTCATCCGAGTGAAAATATGATCATCCGAGTGAAATTGTCGTCCAGGTGAAAATATTCCGAGTGAAAAGATTACCATCGGGACGAAAACTTGCCGATTGAATAAGATAGTGCCTTCCGAGTGGAAATATAGTCATCCGAGTGAATAAGATAGTGCCTTCCGAGTGGAAATATAGTCATCCGAGTGGAAATATAGTCATCCGAGTGAAAGATTGTCTTCCGAGTGAAATAGTCCAATCGGACGATCTGAGTTAAAGTATCTAATATCCGAGTGGATGAGCTCAAGTCCGAGTGAAATTGAACATGTGCTCGAAAGTTTATCAAAATGATCTTGGATGAAGAAGTGTTCAATACGGAAGTTGTGCGTATCATCAAGACGGTAAACTTTGATTTTGGAGTCATCATCATCAGAGATAATATATAGCCTACAAATTCACTACGAGACTCGGATAATCCAGTCTACTGCAAGACCGAGTCCGACTGGAAGATAAAGATGACCTCGAAAAGTATTCAAGATGGCCTTATTTGAAAAAGTGATCAACATGAGAGTTGTTCGTATCGTCGAGGCGCACAAGTTTGATATTTGGGCCATCTCGATCGGAGATCATATGCAAGCCCGGCGGCCCGCGCAATAAGGAAGACAGAGTTTGGGCCAGATTCAGACTGAATCCGAGTTGGAATAAAATTAGGACTCTAGGACGTGAATCGATGTAATTTTTCTTGTAAGGAAAGCCTAGATGAATCCTTTACTTGTACGGGAAGTCCATCCGCCTCTTATATATGTCGGGGGTGACGGCCGATTGAACAACACACAATCGAACAAATCAATATACTACTTTTTCATCTACGTTTTATCTCTCCACCGTTTTTCTATCTCGTTCTTCGCTGTTCTTCGTGTTTGAGAGCTGCGAATCCCGAGGCTCTAGGGGCGAGCGAATCGACCTAGGGCAGCCCATAGCCGCTGCACTCCCTGACGGGGTCCCTCCCGGGGGTGTGGGGTTTTCGGGTCTGCAAAAGCGCCCGTAGACTGTCTTGTGTATCGCGATGTCGGTCGGGTCTCCTTCGACGTGAGCTGCGGTGCATCACCCCCGGCGTCGAGGGTACACGTGACGTGTTCGTGTGTCAACAGATCTATTAGCATCAACAGAGAAGAACTCGTGTGCCAGAACACACCTTTCCATCCGGTACTACCAATGCATGATCACCCGCCCCGCAGATACATTGAAGGTAGCGTCGAAAAAGAAAACGCTCTACCGCACTCGCAAGAACTTGCGATATTCCTTTAGGACATAGTATCCAATGAGCAACGACACACCTCCTAGGGCAGTTGGTCGTGTACCAAGCCGACGAGATGCCGATAACAATGAGACTGAGGACGCACATCGATCCGATGATGCTGGGACGCAATGTCGGAGCCCCCCCACCCTGCCCCCACCCCAACCCAAAGGAACTTTGTCAAGCTCCACCACCGCTAGAACGGCCGCCAGAAAACACCGCCGACATGAGAGGCACGATGGTGCCTGCTGCGAAAGCAATCGAGGCGTAGAATGACTCCAGGAGGGCCTGCTTAAACTTGTGCTCAGGGGACACCTGGATCACGGAAGGGCCAAGGAATTTTGCATCTACTGTAGTGGTAATTTCCACGAGGAACACGTAGTTGTTGGTGTCGAGTATGGACTTATGACAGTCCACGACGAACTCTAACAGGAGGAACATCATTAGGACTATGGACACTAGGCCCTTAACAATATAGGTAACGGCCAAGAGACAAAGTCCTCCATCATCCCAATCGCCAAAGGGATTTTGAGAATCCTTTATGCGTCGGCCGGCCAGGATATGAAATCATCTTATTACAGAGAATGGGATCACCAAAACGGCCGAAAGCTTAGAATCACAAGCCCATACGATTCATCTATAAAGAATCCGGTCTGGTAGGCATTATGGGAATTGAAGACGCTGGCCAAAGTGAAAATTCATTGCTGGCGATCACTGTAGGGGGCTATCCCTTGCTACGGTGTTCTGGCAAACCGTCATATTCAGAGCCAGAGTCAATGCCCAATTTACACTATTGATTGTAAAAGTAGTAACCATATGTTCTTCACATGCCCAAGGGTAAAAGAGATCTGGACACACTTGGGAATGGCGGAAATCATTGATGAAGCTTGCTTTGCGGAGGTTGATGGGATTGGACCCCTAGAGAGGCTGCTATTGGATAGTAATAACGTACCAGCGCTGGCAGGTGTTCGACGGTGCGATTTAGTCGTTGTTGTGTCCTGGTACACATGGTGGGAACGAAGAAAGTTTACTCGTGGAGAGTCTTTGCAAGCATCTGTTTGGTCTGCTCAAGCAATTTCGGTGTTGGCATTGAATTACTCTAAAGTGAAAAAATTGAGAACGACACAAATCATCAGACATGGTTGGAACAAACCACAAGAGGGTTTGTAAAGTTGAATATGGATGCGGCATTTGACATGAACACAGGTTCGGGAGGACGGGTGCCATTATACGTGACTGTACAGGATCTTGAATTGCAGGTGGTAGTTGGAGCATCCCTACAATCGATACACCGTTAACTGCCGAAGCATGTGCGCTATGTGATGGTCTGATCATTGCAGGAAACGTTGGTTGTAACAGAATTCTAGTCGAGAGTGATTGCATGGAAGTGGTGGAAGTCATGCAGAATGGCAGGAACTCACTAGGCATGGCGGCAACTATCTATGAGGAATGCATTTTTCTTTGGCGCAATTTTACACGTGTAATTTTTTCACATTGTTCCCATAATTTAGCTCAATTTAGTATCGGGAACCAAATGTGGCAGGAACCCTCAGATTTTATTCGTGTTGTTTTAGTAGATGATGTAACTCTTATTTCAGATCAATAAAAACCGTCAGGATGGCTTTCCTTAAAAAACACTATAGGTAACGGTCAGCCGGACGACCTAGCCTCCGCCCAGCGCTATCGCCGCCTGCTGCACTGTCGCCCACAAGTGCAGGAACCAAGATGAACTACCTCTGCAGCGTGAAGGCGCTTGATCGTCTCCTTCACCTTGATCTGCCCCTCTCTCTCTCTCCTTACCTAGATTCTCCTGTGCACCCCCGTCTCTCTACTAATGTAGAAGGTTGTTTTGTTGAAAGGTGAATAGGGGTCTCGTGGGGAGGTGTACTTATAGGGCGTCAAAACTTGTTGCAGCGACCCGTCCCTGTGACGCGAATCAACATGTGGTTGGATTGTTAGGTGCACAATGGTATTGCCATCCCACTAGAGTTCAAGTCCTAGACTTTTTTTTAGCATCAGTACAGACACAAGCGCTCATATACACATGCATACACTCACCCCTATAAACGCATACACGCACATCCTACCCTTATGAGCACCTCCGAAAGACTAAGCCGGCATATCATCTTGAGATTTACGAAGTCACCGTAGGCGCCTCATCGTCGACGGGAACGTCTCCTTCCACTGAAAGCGCATCGCCGGAAATCCTGAAATAAATCCAGGAATAATGCGAGCATCAGCATTTAAACACTGGTGGGTTGGGGATACCACTGTCCACCTAACCATCTCAACCACAGGTTGGTTCACGTTCAAGTCCTAGACTTGACATTGGTGGTCGCATTATTTCTGAATTTATTTCAGTCTTTCGGTGATATTCGTTCAATGGGAAGGACCATCAACTGTGAGGCGTCTATGTTAACTACGTAAAATCTTAAGATGCTATACCGGCTTAGTCGCTTGAAGGTGCTCACATGGATAAGATGTGCATGTATGCGTTTATATATATGAGCGTCTTCGACTATACTATGTTCAAAAACTGACCCGTCCGTGTGGCTGCATGTGTGTGCTCTAATTAAGGCATCATGGGAGCAGGAGCGATTGCCGTAGGATTGCTGCACGCACCACGTGTTGCACATCCGGCGCAGGTGTGCACACGCATGGCTGTGCATACAGGATGGACGGAATTTTCCCCATCTTTGTTAGAGCTACCGTCAAAACTTACGAGCTTTCCTTTTTCCTCTCATAAGGCGGCTAGAGAAAGCCTTTCTTTCCGCGATCTACACAGTCGAGTCAGTGGATTCGTCTCTCCTCCACATGCCCTCCGGCGGCCGGTGGCGGAAAGGGAATTTCTGGTGCCTCGGATCTAGCTAGTAGATAGGTAGAGTTTAAGTCCTCATAGAGACGGCGTTTGGACGGATGACAACGTTTCTTTTTCGATTCAGTCTTCCGAATTTCGATCCTCCTCAAGTTCTTTCCTTGGTACGGATTAGACGGAGTTTTAGCATAGATTTCTGCCAGCTTCTCGGATGTCGAGGTTAGGATTTCTTGTTGTGCGTACGCAACGACGATACTTGGTGTCAGGTTCTTCAGATTTATTCAAGGACTCAAGGACGACGACTACGGCTCCAGTGCGTTGATCCTTAGGGGCACACGTGCGAAGACTTAGGTCAAACCGCATCGTATTATTATGTCAATGAAAGAAAATACAAATGAAGATGGACTTTAATAGTAAAAATGAACGACTATCGTGTGGCGTGATGGAATAATTTCTTATTTAGTGCAGATGAGTTGTCCAAGCGAGGCTCAAACTGAGGCGGCTCATAACGGGGAGTATATCACATACTAGTATTATAACATTTGATTGCTTTATTAGTTATCATGCATGACATAAAGTAGTATAATATTTAATATTATACGGTATCATCATATGATACTACATTCTCTTTTTCCTCATTTAGTTGTGTGTCACATTGCACGTTATGACATTTTTTTCCTCCGAAAAAACAGGAGCCCTTCGGGAGGTGACTAGGGTTTTCGGGAGGACCTGTGGCGGCACCCGCCCGATCTGATCGACGGGGTGCAGGAAGCGTACACCTGATCGGCGATGGCCTCGCCTGCTGATTGGGGAATAAGGAGGCGCTCTCGCCCAGGGCGGCGAGGGCGAAACTTGCAGAGGCACTTGGGAAGATGGAAATCACAAACGAGGAAGCGAGTCCTCTGGTTTTTGATGATCTTGACGAGGGGGCGCCGGAGAAGTGGATGTTAGCAGGAAAAATACTTCATCGACATACCCTACACATCCAGCTGGCATGGGGAAACCCTAAAGGTTTATCCTTCAAACCCATAGGGGAGAACATGTTTGTGGCGGAATTTGCATGCAAACTGGATCGTGATCGAGTGTGGGAGGGATCGCCATGGCACGTCAGAAAGAACGCAGTGATTCTATCTGAGTTTGAGGAGTGCATGCGCCCTTCCGAGTTGAAATTTGATAAGCTACAGCTATGGGCCCGAGTTCTGAATCTCCCATTTAATCTTCGGGCGGAACCACGGAGCACAACAATCGATCACCAGATTGATAGACAAGCATCCTCGGTGCAGTTTGATCACACTGCTGGGTACCTAAGGGCGAGAGTCACTGTTGATGTTGATAAACCCTTGAGGAGGTGGATACTAATCGAGTCAAAGAGGAGAAAATGCATGGATCCTTATGATATTGTGTACGAGAATGTGCCACACTTCTGCTTCTCGTGTGGCAAACTTGGTCACTCGGATCTTTTCTGTGCTACGCCCGGAACAAGAGACGAGAATGGAGATCTTCCGTTTGGCAAAGGCCTATGGGCACATGATGAATGGAAGAAGACTGCCTCTGGTGAAGGTTCGACGAGAGAGAACTCAACCTCCCACAAAAGTAAACCGGAGACGAAGAACTCGAGGACAACGGCTAAGGGGACGATTGAAGTAACTCCTCTTGCAAAGAATACTAGAAACCATCAGAAGAGGAAGGGAGGACCTCAGGTCCAGAACCAGATGTATAGGAAGGTCGATCGACCGCTCTTGACAGATTCCCCCCAACAAGATGAGGAGGGGACAGTGAATGTGATTGCTTCTCTCAATGGCTCGTCAGCGAATTCTGAAACTGAGAGGGAGCCAAAGAAGAAGAAACCTACCCCGAGCAATTCGGAGACTTCGGCAGAGGCTGCGAGGCTGCCCTGCCCGGCATAATGAGTTGCTTGAGCTGGAATTGTCGAGGGCTTGGGAAACCATCGACAGTTCGAGAGCTTCGCAGTGTGGTGAAGCAGGAAGGGCCCGATCTCCTGTCTGTGACGGAGACAAAAATCCCAGCGAAAAGAGTAGAAAGTTTGCAGAATCTTCTTGGTTTTGCAGGATGCTTCGCAGTAAACAATACCGGCCTTAGTGGCGGTATTGGTTTGTTTTGGACGGATGAGTTGGATGTGCAGTTAAAACTGCAGTTCTTGTCATATCGACGTTTTGGTAAAGAAGAAGAACCGAGCCTCGAAGGAATGGAGGCTTACGAGTTTCTATGGAGCTCCAAAGGTGGAAGATCGACCACATAGTTGGAGGTTCCTCCGTACTCTCACTAGTACGCGTCGGTCCTAAACAAATGGTTTTTAACCCCTTTCCGCGACGGCATTTGGAACCGTCACCAAGTGAGTGTGTGTGATAGGGTGTCCTTCCCACACGACCCAGAAATCGTCGGAGATAGGCCCTCCTGGGACCCAGGCTGGGGCCGTGTGCAATCGGGCGAGGCATCGAAACCCAATCATTTCCGTAGGTATGTACATCCCACACGGTAATCCGAGAAAATTATTTTCGTATGTATGTACATCCCACACGGTGAGTCCTAGAAAAAACATTTCCGTTCGTATGTATATCACACATAGTCAATCCAAGGAATATGTTTCTGTTCTTATGTACATCCCACACAGTCAATCCAGGGAAAATGTTTTTATTCGGATGTACATCCCACACAGTTTTTTGTATACGCTCGTGTGTGAAAGGTATAACTATCAGACATGCTCTACCTTGGTTAACTGTTTGCTTTCATGCATTAACTACATCACACACGATTTGATGTAGAAAACTGTGTGGCATTGGGCTATCCATCACAAGCGCTTTTACTGCTAGGACCGTTTGCAAAGTTCCATGACCGTCTGTTCTTTTTTTATTTTTGCCTGTAATTTATTATTCTAATTGGAAATTTTGAAATATGAAACGTGCAATTCGAATTCTCAGCACAATGGTTCAACAATGAATCCATAAATAAAATTGCCAGTGCAATATGTTCAGTAATTACAGGATTAGGCAACAATTAACTATGATGAACCACAATATTTAAAGGCGGTAAAGGTGAAGAGACAAGTGTAAATCATTTTGACTGCCGACGGTGTTGAAGAAGCAGAATGCCCATAATGTGCCTTCCTGCATGCCATAGGCACGAACCAATTTTGTCCAACCCCTTGTGACGATCGTCCGCCATCCTTCACCGCCTTCGGGAAGACTTCTAGAGCATTATCATGGTAGCATGAATTATATACTTTAACCTTAGTTGCCTCCACTCCGGGTGAGGGAGTCCTGGATTAGGGGGTGTTCGGATAGCCGAACTATACCTTCAGCCGAACTCCTGGACTATGAAGATACAAGATTGAAGACTCCGTCCCGTGTCCGGAAGGGACTTTCCTTGGCGTGGAAGGCAAGCTTGAAGATACAGATGTTCAGGTCTCCTACCATTGTAACCGACTTTATGTAACCCTAACCCTCTCCGGTGTCTATATAAACCGGAGGGTTTTAGTCCGTAGGACGACATACACGTCAACAATCATACCATAGGCTAGCTTCTAGGGTTTAGCCTCTCTGATCTCGTGGTAGATCAACTCTTGTAATACCCATATCATCAATATTAATCAAGCAGGACGTAGAGTTTTACCTCCATCGAGAGGGCCCGAACCTGGGTAAAACTTCGTGTCCCCTGCCTCCTGTTACCATCCGGCCTAGACGCACAGTTCGGGACCCCCTACCCGAGATCCGCCGGTTTTGACACCGACATTGGTGCTTTCATTGAGAGTTCCTCCGTGTCGTCGCCATCAGGAAGGATGCCTCGCCCCGTCTTTAAAGACGGCACCATTGCTAAGGGAGCTTTGGCTGTCGGCCAAACCCTCCGGCTAGGTGTTTTTCTTATGACCACCTGTTCGGCTTCTACGCCGACGATGACCTCTCGAGCCATCGAAAGCAATCTTCATGTCAACTCGGAACTTGCCGAGTAGTTAAATCCAATAGAGCTTTCCTCCATAAACGAGCTCTTGGATCGCTTCGCCGCCCCGGGAGTCGCTACGGATTACGACCAGATTGGGCCAAAAACCAATCTGAGAGAGATTAACTCTCCCCAAGCCACCCATCATGTTGCCGTGGTAGAGGGACAGCGCGGCGACCCTTCATCTATCCTAAGGACTCGCTACGTCCGGATTCCCGATCCCTCCAAGCCGGATGTCCGCGGAGGGGAGGATATCACTCAAGACCTGAACCCAGAATCAAGCGACGGACTGGATTCATTGGACGACATCCAGGAATCCAAACTTTCGAGTTCGGAAATTCCTCGGCCTCTGAGCCTCAGAAGGGGCAAGGCTTCGGATTCAATTCCACCCACCCACCCGAATATTAGCGATCTATCCCAAATCAGGCAAGATCCCAAAGAAACAGTACATCATTACTGGGCCAGATTCCTCCTGGTTTTGCACAGGATAAAGGGCTGCTGCGAGGAAGACGCAATTTCATGTTTCTGCAATAATTGTACGGACAAGGGAATACTCAACGCCATAAGTCGCCGCGATATTACACGCTTCGTTGACTTAGCGTCCATAGTATGAAAGTACTGTGCAATGGAAAGCGCCCGGAAAACCGAAACAAAATTTTGGGACAATCCGGCCCTTAATGCAAGCCTAGTCCGAAATAAAAGGGTGCATCATCGCCAGACACCCGGGTCAAACACCAAAAGGCAAAAACCCTCTACATGGCATGGAACCGTACTGGAAGGATGGCTTAATAGACCCTGTAAAATTCATAGTACAGAGGACGCCACACCAACTCACAGCCTTAGAGCATGTTGGATACTCCGGCAGGTGGCCAAAATTGGCGAAAACCTCATAATCCCGGAGGCCACAGAAAGCCACCCCAGAGACACCAATACGGTATTAACAGTCTTCGAGACCTTCGCATCAAATAATATGCGAAAAAGGACACTCCGCAGCCTTGCCGAAGTCTACCAAGTAGCAACAATAAACCCATGGAGTGACACGGCCATTACCTTCAACACCAGTGATGAACCTAAATTCCGAACAGCCCGAGCACCAGCCGCATTGGTCCTTAGTCCAATAGTGGACGGCGTTCGTCTCACCAAGGTACTCATGGACGGCGGAAGCGGATTGAACCTCATCTATGAGGAAACTCCAAAAAATGGATATAGACTGGAACCGCATCACGCGAAGCAGCACAACCTTTAGAGGAATAATCCCCAGTCGGGAAGCGCGCTGTACAGGAAAAATCACACTAGATGTGGTGTTCGGGACGCCAGACAATTACAGGTCCGAAGAAGTCATGTTCCACGTGGCCCCGTTCAGCAGTGGTTATCACGCTTTGCTAGGGCGGGAAGCATTCACAATCTTCCAAGCAATACCCCATTACGGGTACATGAAGCTCAAGATTCCCGGGCCTAACGGGATCATCACTCTCGCTAGTGATCCGGATGTAGCACTCCGCGCCGAAAACAAGACAGCCGCACTGGCCCTCGAGGCACTATCCGAAGCCCTAGCGGCCGAGGAACTGACTGCGCTGCGCTCTACCATGAATAGGGACGACGTGGTACTCGACAAAAGATCCAAGTCCACCTCCTTTAAACCAGCGGACAAAATAGTCAAATTCCAAGTCCATCCAACGGACCCAACAAAACAGCTTCCATCGGGGCGCAGTTAAACCCTGATGTTGACGCCGCATTGTGAGAGTTCCTACGGGAGAACTGGGACATTTTCGCCTGGCATCCTTCAGACATGCCAGGAATCCCACGCAGGCTGGCCGAGCACAGCTTAAATATCCAAACAGGATTCAAACCTGTCAAGCAAGCTCTTCGGCGTTTTTCCGAACCTAAGAGACATGCTATGGGAGAGGAGCTAGCAAAGCTATTGGAGGCCGGATTCATCAGAGATATAAAACATCCAGACTGGCTAGCAAACCTGGTGACGGTACCAAAGAAGGACAAATCCTGGCGCCTGTGTGTCGATTTTAAAGACCTCAACAAGGCTTGCCCAAAGGATCCCTTCCCTCTCCCCCGCATCGATCAAATTATCGATGCCACCGCAGGACACGATTCGTTGTGTTTCCTCGACGCATATTCTGGCTACCATCAAATCAAGATGGCAGAATCAGACCAAGCTGCAACGGCATTTATCACACCATACGGGCCATTCTGCTTCAACACGATGCCCTTCGGGCTCAAAAACGCCGGTGCAACATATCAGCGCATGATTCAGACATGTCTGGCAAACCAGATCGGTAAAATAGTGGAGGCATACGTAGATGATGTGGTCGTCAAAACAAGACATGTTGAATCTCTAGTAGACGACTTGAGGCTCACATCTGATAATCTCCGAACATACAATATCAAGCTCAACCCGGAAAAATGCGTTTTTGGCGTTCCAGCCGGAAAGCTCTTGGGCTTCATTGTATCCAATAGAGGAATTGAAGCAAATCCAGCCAAGATCCGAGCTCTGTCGCAATTGGATATCCCAAAGGACCTCAAACAAATACAAAAGTTAACCAGATGTGTGGCGGCTCTAAGCCGCTTTATCTCCCGCCTGGGAGAAAAGGCCCTTCCCCTTTACCGCCTCCTTCGGTGCACCAAACACTTCAAATGGACGGACGCAGCCACGACCGTACTCGACGAAATAAAAGCCATACTGGCAACAAACCCAGTCCTAGCCGTGCCAAACACCGGCGAACCAATGCTATTGTACATCGCAGCAACACATCAGGTTGTAAGCGCAGTACTCGTCGTCGAACGAGAAGCAGACGGACACAAATTCCCCCTTCAAAGGCCTGTTTATTATGTGTCCACTATCCTCACTCCCTGCAAATCATGGTACCCGCATTATCAAAAGATTGCGTACACGATATTCATGGCATCCCGGAAGCTACGACACTACTTTCAAGAGTGTTCAATAACAGTAGCCTCGAAAGTACCACTTAATGACATTATCAACAACCGTGACGCAACGGGCCGGATTGCGAAATGGGCCATCGAGCTCCTCCCGTTCGACATAACTTATAAGCCATGACGAGCCATCAAGTCACAAGTTTTGGCCGATTTCGTCACAGAATGGACGGAGGCCGAACTCCCTAAAGAGTACGACACTTATTCAAATTGGATCGTGCATTTCGACGGCTCCAAAATGTTGGCCGGACTGGGGGCTGGTGTCGTTCTGACGTCCCCCACAGGAGACACAGTTCAATACGTACTACAGATTCTGTACACGGACTCCAACAACGCAGCCGAATATGAGGCCCTTCTACATGGTCTCTAGATGGCAGTATCCATGAGCATCCAATGCCTAGAGGTGCGTGGGGACTCGAACCACACAATATCCCAAATAAACGGAGACTTCGATGCCAAGGATCCGAAAATGGCAGCTTACCGCAACGCCGTCCTAAAAATATCAGCTCGGTTCGAGGGGCTTGAATTTCACCATATAGCCCGGGAAAATAATCAGGCGGTAGATGTCCTGGCACGCATCGGCGCAAAACGCGACGTAGTCCCCCCCCAACATCTTCTTGGAAAGGCTTTTTAAGCCATCCGTGGCATGGGAAGGGGAGCCGAACAATAACATCCCGGACCCAACCGCACCGCCCGACTCTGAACATTCTGACACAATCGGTGGCTCTGCCATTGAAGTAACACCTTCATCCCTGTAAGTGCATCTAGTGCCACCCCTAGTTGGTTTTGGAGTATTGACGACAAACCTAGTTGATGGACTAATGTGTTTGTGAGAATTGCAGGATAACACAGGTAGAAGTCCCTCATTGATTCGGTTTTCCTACCAGAGATGACCCCTAAAAATGTATGAAGACATTGAAGTCAAAGGTGGTATATGAAGATATTCACATTGAAGACTATGACAAGAGAAGACACCACATGAAGCCTATGGAGCTCGAAGACTTAGATCTTTCGTAGTTCTTTTTCTTTTGTGTTGAGTCATAGGAACCACCGTACTGTTAAGTGGGGTCCAAGAGAACCAGTCAGACTGACTGAAGTGATGCCTAACCTAAAACCTATGTCTTCGAGTGAAGACTATGAGAGTGAATCTTGTCCAGAGTCGGACAAGTCAGCTTTGCTTGTAGCCCAAGTAAAGTTGCCGTGTGAGTTTGAAATCTGACCGTTGGAACACGTGTCAGTTCCTTAGTGACCCAGGGTCATTTCGGACAAATCAGGTCGGGTTGCCAAGTGGCTATAAATAGCCCACCCCCCACAACCATAAACGGTTGGCTGCTCAGATTGAGAGTATGGCTTTTGTCGTTTGAGAGCAACCCACCTCGAAGCCTTTGAGGGAGAATTCCTTGCGAGGATAAAGCCCTAACCACCCAGAGCTAGAGAGAATTGGGCATCACTTAAGTCTTCTTGTCTGTGTGATCTGAAGACTTATTACACTTAAGGACTGTGCATCCTCCAGCCGGTTAGGCGTTGCGTTCTGAGCATCCAAGAGACATTGTGGATTGCCGGTGAATGAAGGCTGTGAAGGTTTGGGAGTCTACCTTGAAGACTTACCAGAGTGATTGGGCGAGGTCTGTGTGACCTTAGCTCAAGGGGAATACGGTGAGGACTGGGTGTCCTGAGCTGCGTGTTCAGGACTGGGTGTCCGGGACTGTGTGTCCTAAGGTTTGAATACCTAGCCGCCCCAACCAGACGTACAGTTGTCACAGCAACTGGAACTGGTCCAACAAATCATTGTCTTCAACAAGTCACTGGTTTCATCTTCCCTTCCCTTTACTTACTGTTGCTCCTTGTGAAGTCATTGTATGTTTGCACTATCTTTTGTCTTCACTGAGTGACTGCATGTTCTGTATGGCTTCATAATATCTTCCTACCTGATCCTTACTACATTGCTACTATTAAGTCATTGTGCTTTCACTTCATTGAATACTTGACTATGGCTTGTCTAGTGTAGTCTACCTTCCGCTGCATGGTAATAGGTTTATTTCTATCGTTTGTCTTCATAACTTCCATGTTTTGAAGACTTTCATAAAATCGCCTATTCACCCCCCCTCTAGTCGATATAACGCACTTTCAATTGGTATCAGAGCCTGGTGCTCCCTTGTTCTGTGTGATTCGGTTTAACCACCTGGAGTTTTAGCCCACCCCCACAACCATAAACGGTTGGCTGCTCAGATTGAGAGTACGGCTTTTGTCGTTTGAGAGCAACCCACCTCGAAGCCTTTGAGAGAGAATTCCTTGCGATGATAAAGCCCTAACCACCCAGAGCCAGAGAGAATTGGTCATCACTTAAGTCTTCTTGTCTGTGTGATCTGAAGACTTATTACACTTAAGGATTGTGCATCCTCCAGCCGGTTAGGCGTCGCGTTCTGAGCATCCAAGAGACATTGTAGATTGCCGGTAAACAAAGTCTGTGAAGGTTTGGGAGTCTACCTTGAAGACTTACCAGAGTGATTGGGCGAGGTCTGTGTGACCTTAGCTCAAGGGGATTACGGTGAGGACTGGGTGTCCTGATCTGCGTGTTCAGGACTGGGTGTCCGGGACTGTGTGTCCTAAGGTTTGAATACCTAGCCGCCCCAACCAGACGTACAATTGTCACAGCAACTGGAACTGGTCCAACAAATCATTGTCTTCAACGAGTCACTGGTTTCATCTTCCCTTCCCTTTACTTACTGTTGCTCCTTGTGAAGTCATTGTATGTTTGCATTATCTTTTGTCTTCACTGAGTGACTGCATGTTCTGTATGACTTCATAATATCTTCCTACCCGATCCTTACTACATTGCTGCTATTAAGTCATTGTGCTTTCACTTCATTGAATACTTGACTATGGCTTGTCTAGTGTAGTCTACCTTCCGCTGCATGGTAATAGGTTTATTTCTATCGTTTGTCTTCATAACTTCCATGTTTTGAAGACTTTCATAAAATCGCCTATTCACCCCCCCTCTAGTCGATATAACGCACTTTCAATTGGTATCAGAGCCTGGTGCTCCCTTGTTCTGTGTGATTCGGTTTAACCACCTGGAGTTTTAGCTATGTTGACTGCAGGGATAATTAAAGTCTCCGTTGCATGCCCCGTCCTCGATGGAACTGAATATCCCTACTGGAAGAATAAGATGCGCATGCATCTTGAAGCCATTGATGTCAACCTATGGTATGTCGTCGAAAACGGAGTTCCCAAGGCTGGAGAAGGTGTCACTGCTGCTGACGTCAAGAAATTTGTTCAACTGGACTCTACTGCCAAGAATATCATCTGTGGTCACCTGACCAAAGGACAGTATGGCCGTGTGAGTGCTTTGAAGACATCTAAGCTGGTCTGGGACTGGCTCTCCAAGGTCAATGAAGGCATCTCAACCCAGAGAGATCAGAGAATCAGTGTCCTTTGCAACCTCTTCAACCAGTTCAAGCGAAATGACAATGAGAATGTCCAACACACTTTTGACCGACTCACTGACATCACAAATGAGCTTCAAGCCCTCGGCGCTACTGAGATCACCAAACATGAAGTCGTCAAGACACTACTGAGATCACTTGATAGTTCGTTTCACATCCTAGCCCTGATGATTCAAGAACGTCCTGATTTCAAGACACTCGATCCATCTGACATACTTGAGAGGCTCAACACACATGAGTTTTAGCTTTCTGAGAAAAGAGATATCTACGGTCCAAACTATGGGCGAACTCGTGCCTTGAAGGCAAAAGCTGTCTCCTCATCTGAAGAAGAATCTGACAGCAGTTCTGATGATCCTGAAGACATTGGAAGAGAACTTGCTATGTTTGTGAAGAAGTTCCAAAAATTCACCAAGAAGAAAGGCTTCAGAAAGTCTTCCCGATCAAGCTCAAGGAATGATGAAGCTTCTGCTCACGACTACAAGAAGAAAACATGTCACAAGTGCAAGAAACCTGGCCACTTCATCTCTGAGTGTCCACAATGGGACAATGAGAACAAAAAGAAGAAGAAGAGCAAGGAATATGACTCTGACGACAAGAAGAAGAAGAGTCTTCCTCAAAGTCTTCATCACACAAGAAGAGCTCATCTGGCAAGGCACATGCGTTTGTTGGCAAGGAAATGGACTCGGAGGAGGAGTCCGCTTCTGAGGAGGCGGAGGTGGAGTCTGAGGAGGAGTCCGATTTAGGCGTCGCAAGTCTGGCTACAGCATACGTTGCCAAGTCCATCTTCAATACTGAAGACAATGACCTCGTCACCGACACCGATGCAATTGACAAGGACTACTCCGCTTCTACCTACTGCTTCATGGCACGCGGTGCCAAGGTAAACACATGCACTACTCACTATCAAACATCTAGTGACGATGACTCTGATTGTGTTTCAAAACCCAGCTACAAAACACTTGCTAAAATTGCAACTGAATAGCAGAAAGCTATGGAACATATTCAAAAACTGTTAGACAGAAGCGATGATCTGTTAGGTGCTGAAATGACTCGATCTGAATCCTTAATTGAAGACATAAAAAATCTTCACGTTAAGTATCAGGAACTTGAAAGTCGTCATGAAACTCTCTCAACAACTCATGAAAAGCTTTCCTATGATTATCTTCAAAGGAAGCAAGATCTTGAGAAATTGAGAGCGGTTCATGAAGATCTTCAAAAGGAAAACGAGTCACTTCACTCCAAACAGATCAGTCCCGCTCAGGAAGGATTTGAACCACCATGTCTTAAATGCATTGAGCGTGATAATGCTACTTCTGTTGCTGAATGTTCTACTGCTACTACTGTTGCAATATCTTCAACTTTTGATGTGGTAACTAACCCCTCTGCTGAGGATAACACTGCTATTGCTGATGAGAATGCTAGATTGAAGACATTGCTTGAAACAGGGATGTACAAAAGTCTTAAAGGGCATCAGACACTATGTGATGTCCCCAGAAAGCAGATTCTGAACCGAAACCCAAGGAAAGAGGGTGTTGGGTTCGTAAGGAAAATGAATGCTGATGGCTCTTACTGGAAACCTGAGCAGTACCCCAAAACCATGTGGGTTGCTGCAAAGGAACCTTCAGCAGACCCATCCAATCTATCTGGCTTCACCTATGCTAACCCCATTATCATTGATGAATCCTTTGATGCAAACTATATACTGTTTAAGAATCAGAATGGTGAAGTGTTTGCCAGGTACATTGGTACTAACTGCAGGAATGGACCGCCTATGAAGAAGATCTGGGTTCCGAAAAGGTGTCTGGAGAATCTTCCTGTGAATGTCATCATGACACCTCACGTGAAGAAGACAAACCTCAGACCAAAGGCTTCATACGGTCCAAAGGCTTCATACAGACAGAGGACTCACCTGAGTCGCACTAACACAAATGTTTTACAGGGAAACCATACTCAGGCATATGAATATGAGAGCGGTTCATCAAACCGCCATGTTCATAATACCAAGAACTATTCTGCTTATTCTTATAAGTACTATTGTCCGCCTGCAAGACTATTTGCTAGGGCTCCAAAGCCAAAATTCTCAGATGCTGCACTTAGACTTATTGCTTCTCAGCCACCCTTGAAGATGTGGGTGGCTAAGAAAGCTTAACTCTCTTTTGCAGGGAAAGGTCTCCAGCAGAAAACCAAAATCGTCTGACGCCATTGCTGGGGACCTTAAACATCTTGTAGGGCGCAACATCAAATGCCCGAATGGTCTTACTATGTACTTCGTTCCTGAATCGCTTGCTACTCTCCCTATTAGTCCTAATCTGGATCTAAGCTTTCATAACCCATTGGTTCGTCAAATGTTTTTGCTTCACAATGCTCTTGGTGAAGCCTATCCCCCTAACTGCACTGTAGGGTACGACACCAACGTCTTCAGAATGGATTATTGATAGTGGGTGTACAAATCACATGACTGGCAAAAGAAGTCTTCTTATGGACTCAGCCTTATGTCCATCCGACAAGAGCCACATCACATTTGCTGACACTGGTAAAAGTAAGGTATTGGGTCTAGGTAGAGTTGCAATCTCAAGGGATCAACACATGGACAAAGTCATGCTTGTTGAATCCCTTGGCTTCAACTTAATGTCTGTCTCAATGCTTTGCGATTTGAACATGATTGTAATATTTGGAAAATATCGTTGCCTTGTACTAATGGAATCTGACAAGTCTCTAGTGTTTGAAGGGTATCGAAAAGATGATCTGTACGTAGTAGATTTCTCAGCAGGACCATAGCTTGCCGTATGTCTTCTAGCAAAAGCTTCAGAATGCTGGCTCTGGCATCGGAGGCTTGGGCATGCTGGCATGAGGAACCTCCACACCCTTGCGAAGAAGAAGCATGTCATAGGCATCGAGGGCGTCAAGTTCAAGAAAGACCACTTATGCGGTGCCTGTGAAGCAGGGAAGATGACGAGGGCCAAACATCCTTCGAAGACAATCATGACCACTACTCGACCCTTCGAACTGCTTCACATGGATCTTTTCGGTCCCACTCATTACTCAACTCTTACCACTATTGCATGCCTCTATGGCTTCGTTATTGTTGATGATTACTCTAGATACACTTGGGTGCACATAATCCTTTACAAGACTGAAGTGCAGGATGTCTTCAAATGCTTCGCCAATCGAGCTATGAACAATTATGGCGCCAAGATAAAGCACATCAGAAGTGACAATGGCACTGAATTCAAGAACACTGGCCTTGATACATATCTTGATACCTTGGGCATCACACGTGAATTCTCAGCCCCGTACACGCCACAGCAGAATGGCGTCGTCGAACGCAAGAACAGAACACTCATTGAGATGGCCAGAACGATGCTAGATGAATAGAAGACCCCAAGAAAATTCTGGCCTAAAGCCATTGATACTGCATGCCATACAATCAATCGTGTTTATCTTCACAAGCTTCTGAACAAGACATCTTATGAGCTCCTTACTGGCAAGAAGCCAAATGTCAGTTACTTCAGAGTATTTGGCGCAAGGTGCTGGATCAAGGACCCACATCACACCTCAAAGTTTGCACCAAAAGCACATGACAGTTTTATGCTTGGATATGGAAAGGATTCGCACTCCTACAGAGTCTTCAATCTCTTTCATTACAAAGTGGTTGAAACAGTGGACGTGCGGTTCGATGAGACCAATGGTTCACAAAGAGAGCAACTGCCAAATGTGCTAGATGAAGTTCCATCCAGTGAATCAATCAAGCTAATGGGAACTGGAGAAATTATACCTTCTGAAGCTCATCCTGAAGAGGAACTTATCATCTCAGCACCTGATCAATATGAAGACAATGCTCAGCCTGAAGACATTCCTTCTAACAACGACAGTGATCAGCAAGAGCAAAGTCTTCGCCCTGTACATCCTCGCGTTGCCAATGAAGTGCAGATTGAAAGAATAATTGATAGCATCAATGCACCTGGTCCACTCACTCGTTCAAGGGAAACTCAGCTAGCAAATTTCTGTGGGCACTTTGCATTCGTCTCAATAACAGAACCCAAGAAAGTTGAAGAAGCCTTCATGGAACCTGAATGGATTCAAGCTATGCAAGAAGAGCTTCAATAGTTTGAGCTGAATAATGTATGGGAACTAGTTAAGCGTCCTGATCCACGGAAGCACAATATAATAGGCACCAAATAGATATACCGCAACAAGCAAGATGAGCATGGTCAATTTGTCAGAAACAAAGCTCGTCTCGTTGCTCAAGGATATACTCAAGTGGAAGGCATTGACTTCGATGAAACATTTTCTCCTGTGGCTAGACTTGAAGCCATACACATACTGCTGGCCTATGCAAATCATCACAACATACTTCTATATCAAATGGATGTGAAGAGTGCTTTTCTCAATGGCAAGGTTGAAGAAGAAGTGTATGTTGCACAACCGCCTGGCTTTGAAGATCCAAAACATCCTGACATGGTATACAAGCTCAACAAGGCACTGTATGGCCTCAAACAAGCTCCTCAGGCCTGGTATGACACACTCAAATACTTCCTAAAGAGCAAAGGCTTCATACCTAGTTCCCTAGACCCCACTCTCTTCACGAAGACATATGATGGTGAACTGTTTGTGTGCCAAATATATGTGGATGACATTATCTTCGGGTGCACCAATCAGAAGTACAGCGAAGAGTTTGGATATATGATGCAAGAGCAATATCAGATGTCCATGATGGGAGAGCTGAAGTTCTTCCTCGGTCTTCAAATACGACAACAACGCAACGGCATCTTCATATCTCAAGAGAAGTATCTCAAAGATTGCCTGAAGAAGTTTGGTATGCAAGACTGCAAAGGCTTCACAACACCAATGCCAGCCAAACATCATCTGGGTCCCGACGACAATGGTAAAGAGTTTGATCAAAAGGTATACTGCTCCATGATTGGTTCTTTACTTTATCTATGTGCATCTAGGCCAGATATTATGCTTAGTGTTTGCATGTGTGCTCGATTTCAAGCGGCACCAAAGGAGTCGCATCACTTAGCTGTGAAGCGAATTCTTCGATATTTGGCTCACACCCCAACTCTAGGATTATGGTATCCAAAGGGCTCAGAGTTTGATCTGGTTGGATTCTCGGATGCTGATTATGCTGGTGACAAAGTTGATCGCAAGTCTGCATCAGGCACATGTCACTTTCTGGGACGATCACTTGTATGTTGGTCTTCAAAGAAGCAGAACTGTGTATCTCTCTCCATTGCTGAATCTGAATACATTGCTGCTGGATCTTGCTGCGCTCAGCTTCTGTGTATGAAGCAAACACTCAAGGACTATGGCATTCATCTGAAGCAAGTGCCACTTTACTACGACAACGAAAGCGCCATCAAGATCGCCAACAACCCAGTTCAGCACTCGAAGACAAAGCACATTGAAATTCGTCATCACTTTCTCAGAGATCATGTTGTGAAGGAAGATATTGATATCATACACGTCAACACTGAAGAGCAATTGGCAGATATCTTCACCAAGCCCTTGGATGAGAAGAGATTTTGCAAGTTACGGTGTGAGCTAAATATCCTGGAATCCTCAAATGTCCTGTGATCAGGCACACATCCTAACCCTTATGCATATTGATGACTTAGATGTGCAACACACGAAGTAAAGTATATCTTCAATCAATGAAGACATACATTCTAAGTGTGAATACATTAATGTGGAATTTGACTTCGGAGCGCCACGATAATTGTGCGACGTGTCTGGGTCTAATACTTCCTATACGGTGGGTAACGCCACCACCAAATGTTTTATTTTGAAGTGTTTCACTCATGGCGTTACCTTGCAATGTCTTCACATTTGGTTTGGCTTCGATCTCAACATATCTTCATGATTATCTTCACTATGTTGATTATGTATATATATATATATATATATATATATATATATATATATATATATATATATATATATATATTAGTGTTGTGTCCTCTACAACATTTACTTATAGCTATGTCTTCATTGTTGAATCTTTTGAACTAAGTGAATGTGATCGGACCCTAACCTCTCTATGCTTTCTATCTCAAATTCTATCTCTCCAAATCATATGCATTCTACTGAAACTATCGAATGTCTTCTCTGCGTCCTTGTCAGCAGAAGATACGGAGACAACCATTAAGTCTGTTTTCAATGCTCATTCCTCCACATGAAACCCGGAGAAGTAGGAACGACCACCCGACAATCAAGGCGTGCGTGGGACATGGAACAAACCCCAAAATTCCGCATAATGGCCACGTGTTCCTCAGATGCGAATCGCCAGGGGCACCTGTGTAATAGCGCAATGCCGCCCATGTACCTATAAATACACACTTCACAACGGTCATTATCTCTTCTTCCACTCTCGCACGAACCCTAGCGCCACCGCTAGCCCTCGATGACGCCGGCGACGAAGTGCTTCGCTGCCGCAACCTCTCCGACGCCGTCTTCACGCCGACCGCGGACATCGTCCTCTCCGCCGTCGCCGTAGGTGTCCTCCGTCGCCAAGTTAGGGCACGGAAGATCGAACTGCTCGGCCTCATCTTCCACTTCGTCTAGCAGTTCTTAGTGTGGTAAATAAAACTTCCTTTTTACAGCACCGTTGATCCTATGGATTTGTCACTTTCTACCACAAGCAGTTTCTATTCACACAAGTTAGATCTCTCTCATACTGCATCTCATAACATGCCTAGTATATTCACTTATGCTTCACAAAGTAGTTAGATTCCTCACTTGTACTGATCTGTGGATTCGTACAAATCTGGAACCAACTCCTTATCTTTGAGTGAATGTCTTCGCAAAATGAGGTCAATGTCTTCTAAACTGATTTATCTTCAAAATCTTCTGAGAATGCATATGACCTCTTCCCCTTCCCTCGCACCTTAATGCTGTCACAGCTACATGTCCGTGGGAGAATCCTTTGGTTCTCATAGTTTGCATTCATTTGCAGAATTCTTACAGCATCACATTAATTCTCCCGAAGCCAGTTCCTGTTGGTCCAGCAAGCGAAAACCTTTGAAGCCTTTGAACGTGCTGAAGCCTTTCAAGTTAAAGTTTATGGCTTCAGAGAAAGCAGCAAGGAAGGGTGGCAGAAAGCGTCGTGGAGAAACATCCAGAGATCTGCCAGATGAACTCTCAGAACTGTACAAGATAGATCCTGAAGAGGATTACAATCAGCGCAAGACCCGAATCCAATGGATTCGAAGATATTGGGCAGAACAATGGTTCAAATACCGATTTGTAACCCAAGAATATGCTGAGAAAAATTCCATCAAGAGACCATGGGGAGACATCCAATACAAGAATCTTCTACCCAGGTCCAGAGATGAAGCCATTGCTCAAGGCTTCTATCCCTGCATGGTCCGTGGGCCACAGCCAGCTGATGCACACCCATCGTCACTACTATGGTGTCATGACGACAATCTGTTCAAGCGCAACTTCCAGTTTGCCCAGAACTCAGCGAAGCAGAACAAGAAGACTTTGGGGTTAGACTTCAACCCTGGTCCCTCAGCACCAAGGGCAGATGGCACACGAGATGCAGAACCCAATGTCATCGGTCCTTTCTCCAACCTTGAAGGCCTCATCACCCGCATCTTAGTTCAAGGGACTGCAGTGAATG
Source organism: Triticum dicoccoides (assembly GCF_002162155.2). Taxonomy (NCBI): domain Eukaryota; kingdom Viridiplantae; phylum Streptophyta; class Magnoliopsida; order Poales; family Poaceae; genus Triticum; species Triticum dicoccoides. The sequence continues at coordinate 711,743,353 of NC_041392.1, forward strand.
AGCCTACAGCTGACGCTGAATCAGAAGAAGCTCCTGCAGCACCGAAGACAAAGAAGATGAAGAAGCCTAAAGCTTCAAAGCCTGCCCCCTCACCAAAAATCTCAAGGGCGAAGCCACTGGCAACTGCACCTCCTGAAGATAGTATGCAGTCCGAAGACTTATCTCGCATCTCCAAGCCCCAGAAAGTCAAGATGCCTCTGCCTCACACCGGACAAGAGCTAACTGCTGCTGCCATTCTGCGCAATGACGACATTGATCTGTCAAGTGATGAAGATCTAGCAGATGACGCTCTTGAGCAAATCATCAAGAGCAAAGAAGAAGCAGAAATCTTCAATGATCTGCCTCTCTTTGATGTGACCATCATCCACAACTTCATTGACGAGTGGTTTGACACGCCAAACATCAGCTTTGAAGATTTGCCGCTACCAATTGGCCTCAGTGTCGCCTTCCAAGGCGTCATTGCTTCAGAACTCGCTATTGCCCAGCGCATTGTTGAACTGAAGCAAAAGATTGACTATGAAAAGGCTCAGTTCAAGAAGCATATGGCCAAGCTCAGCATGCAGGAAGTGAAGAACTTCAAGAGTATGATGCACGAGCTCAAGGAAGCCTTTGTAAAGAAATGTGCAGAAGCTCAGGGTTCGCGTGAGCGCATGAAGACTCTGGCTGACAGATGTGTGCAAGCCTACAATGAAGCTGAGAAGCGCAAGGACCTTGGGTGTCCTAGCATCGACCCCAGGATGGCCGCAAAGAAGAAGAAGAAGCCTGCTACGGCTGAACCTGATGCACCAAGGCAGGAAGCAGTTGCTATTGTCTTCCCAACTAAAATGACTGGCTCGAAGCCAAAAAGCCGGTCAACAGCTTCAAAGCTCAAGAAGACAAGGACTGCTGAGGCTGAAGCTAGGAAGAGGAAACATTCTGAAGCCTCTCCAACTGCCCCCTCCAAGAAGAAGAGGAAGACCAAGAAAGATCGGGCAGCTCCCATAGAGCCCTTGATAGTTGAATCCATTTCTATGGTCCATCCTGAAGCTGAACGCCAACTGACTATCCATGAGCCTGCTTCCACAGAGGCTCATGAAGCTGAAGACTTTCCAGCAGCTGATCCCATCGCTGCTGAAGACATTGGTCAACATGACAATGTAGAAGATGGTGCAGTACTTCCTCAGAACAGCGAACTCATCAGCATTGGTTGTCCACTGACGCCAATTGCACAGGATGCTTCATGGGCAGATCACCCACAAGAGGAAGAAGACTATGAGGCCCAACCCACTCCAACTCCACAGGCGTCGCCCGCATTGCGCAGGCTTCGCAAAGGTCCAAGGCCTCAAGTCTCTGCTGAAGACAATCCGGCTGCATCAGCCGCGGAAGATGAAGTCTCACAAGTTGCCACTCCACTGTCCCACCAAGAAGCAGTTCTCAAGGAGAACGTGCTTGAAAATCTTGCAGCTGCCACAACCACCAATGAAGCTAATGTGGAGCCCTCCCCAACGGAAAAAGAAGACAACGAAGCCACTGATCCCGTCACTTCTGTTCCTGAGTCTGTTTCCGGTCCACAGTTCGACTATCATGTTGAGCACAGGCCTCAGGTACAGAAGCCAATCCCAAGATTGCCAAGGTTCCCAGGTCCTGCATCAGCACCTGGCTCCTTCAATATCAATGGCTTTAGGGCAGACAACACATTCTTCGATAGCTCCAGGAACCCCTACTCAAGGGAAAGGATATCATCTGATCGGTTCTGGAGCTATCCTCAGCGAAGCTATTACTCGTGCATTCTTTACAACCAAGGCCGCATCTTCCCACACAAGCGCCTTGACATTGAAGCCATAGCTGGTCTGCCCTGTCTAGAAGAAGCTTTGGATTGCTTCAAGGAAGTTGGACTGCTGCCATTCATTACTGACCAAGAGCATTGGAATGAAGAGCTGTTGCTCCAATTCTATGCCACACTTCACATCCACGGGTACAGCAGAGATCCGAAGACTTGGGTCCTGGAGTGGATGACCGGAAATGTTCATCACGAAGCCAATGCATTTGACATCATTGAGCTCACTGGTTTGCCCACTCCTGGCGATCTCTACGAGCATGGCTGTCAGCTGCATAGTGAAGCTATTGAGAGCATCTTTAAGAGGCCGAAACCTGATATGAGTCAGATGCTCAGCATGATGAAGCCATTGCCCCAAGATGCTGCTTATCCAACAGAGTTCTTCGTTGAAGACCTTGAGTATCTGCCACGAACCATCTATCACATCATCAGGCGAACTCTCTAGCCCATCAAAGGGCACTCTCCAAATGCCAAGCTTGAGGGTGCAATGAAGACTTTGGTCTTCTATATTCTTCATGGAAAATGCTTGAATGCGCAGGACTTATTCATCCGCCAACTTGCTGCATTGGGCTCTGATCTGTTTGGCTTGAAGTTCTACGCCCCATGGGTAATGCGGCTAATTAAACTTCACTCCGATATCTCATATCAGCCATCTGCTCGCAATCATAGGATTTTTCTGCCTGATGTGGATATCTCTACTGAAGCCATCTATCCTGAGCCTGTAAAGGAACCTCTAAGTCTTCAGAATGCAGAGCATCAGAGTTTCTCACAGAACATTGAAGGAGTTGAAGCAGTCACTCGGGCGTATCCTTTGGCTGGCACTACACGTGCACCACACCCTGCGTCTACTGAAGCCACTGATAGTACAACTGCTCCAAGACCCAAGAAGCGCACTTGTGTTCTCAACGATCGAGAGCTTATTGTGGCTCTTCATCAGAAACAGGATAGGCATCATGACTGGCTGAAGCGTCAGATGAAAAGCCTCTTGGTGGAAGTTAATCGCATTCGCAATCTTGCCACCAAGAATGCTTTCGTTGCCCATGAAACCTGTCGCCGTACATGGAAAGGGCTAACGATGATGTGTTCTGAAGATGATCTCCAAGAGGATGGCTTCACTGAGCGATTCAAGTTTGACTCCACACCTCCTCGAAGAGCTGTGATGCTAGGAACTCCACCCCTTGAAGACTCTAAGTTCTCTTCATCTGCTGCAACAGTGACTGCCAGAGTTATCGAGGATGAAGATGATGCTACTTCACTACCACCTCCTTCAGCATGCGTCAACTCTGCTCCAAGCTCTTCAGCACCGCCAAACACCACCAACGACCCTGCTACTTCACCTACTCCGCATAGGAACGAGTAGATGCTCTATGTCTTCAAACCTTTTTGGTCCTTACTGACAAAAGGGGAAGAAGCATATGAGGTTGATAGTCTTCAAGCGGGTCCATATGGGCGGGTGCTTTATATTTTGCTTCGTGCTTACAACTCTCATTTTGCTACATTTGGTTCTTTTGAGTTGTAACACTTAAACTTGATGGTCGTCTGCTACTTATCTACCACTTTGTTTTGCGATGATAAATTCCGCATGTGCGACGATAAATTCCGCACTTAGATCATTCTGCAGACGTCCATTTTCCATTATGCATGTCATTATCTTCATATACTTTCACATGCATAGTGGATTGTCATCATAAGTTGAAGTGGATCTCCACAAGTACAACCTGCCATGTGCATTTGCATTCCAAAAGCAAATTACCTATATGCACATCTTCAGGGGGAGCCCTTGCAACTTATGAAGACAATTCCTTATCCTTTACAATTTCACAGATTATATTCCCCGTTGAAAACTTCAACTAGTTTGTCATCAATCACCAAAAAGGGGGAGATAGTAAGTGCATCTAGTGCCACCCCTAGTTGGTTTTGGAGTATTGACGACAAACCTAGTTGAGGGACTAATGTGTTTGTGAGAATTGCAGGATAACACAGGTAGAAGTCCCTCATTGATTCGGTTTTCCTACCAGAGATGACCCCTAAAAATGTATGAAGACATTGAAGTCAAAGGTGGTATATGAAGATATTCACATTGAAGACTATGACAAGAGAAGACACCACATGAAGCCTATGGAGCTCGAAGACTTAGATCTTTCGTAGTTCTTTTTCTTTTGTGTTGAGTCATAGGAACCACCGTACTGTTAAGTGGGGTCCAAGAGAACCAGTCAGACTGACTGAAGTGATGCCTAACCAAAAACCTATGTCTTCGAGTGAAGACTATGAGAGTGAATCTTGTCCAGAGTCGGACAAGTCAGCTTTGCTTGTAGCCCAAGTAAAGTTGCCGTGTGAGTTTGAAATCTGACCGTTGGAACACGTGTCAGTTCCTTAGTGACCCAGGGTCATTTCGGACAAATCAGGTCGGGTTGCCAAGTGGCTATAAATAGCCCACCCCCACAACCATAAACGGTTGGCTGCTCAGATTGAGAGTACGGCTTTTGTCGTTTGAGAGCAACCCACCTCGAAGCCTTTGAGAGAGAATTCCTTGCGATGATAAAGCCCTAACCACCCAGAGCCAGAGAGAATTGGTCATCACTTAAGTCTTCTTGTCTGTGTGATCTGAAGACTTATTACACTTAAGGACTGTGCATCCTCCAGCCGGTTAGGCGTCGCGTTCTGAGCATCCAAGAGACATTGTAGATTGCCGGTAAACAAAGTCTGTGAAGGTTTGGGAGTCTACCTTGAAGACTTACCAGAGTGATTGGGCGAGGTCTGTGTGACCTTAGCTCAAGGGGATTACGGTGAGGACTGGGTGTCCTGATCTGCGTGTTCAGGACTGGGTGTCCGGGACTGTGTGTCCTAAGGTTTGAATACCTAGCCGCCCCAACCAGACGTACAATTGTCACAGCAACTGGAACTGGTCCAACAAATCATTGTCTTCAACGAGTCACTGGTTTCATCTTCCCTTCCCTTTACTTACTGTTGCTCCTTGTGAAGTCATTGTATGTTTGCACTATCTTTTGTCTTCACTGAGTGACTGCATGTTCTGTATGACTTCATAATATCTTCCTACCCGATCCTTACTACATTGCTGCTATTAAGTCATTGTGCTTTCACTTCATTGAATACTTGACTATGGCTTGTCTAGTGTAGTCTACCTTCCGCTGCATGGTAATAGGTTTATTTCTATCGTTTGTCTTCATAACTTCCACGTTTTGAAGACTTTCATAAAAATCGTCTATTCACCCCCCCTCTAGTCGATATAACGCACTTTCAATCCCACGTAATAATGGCCGTCATTGCCCCATGGACGGAACCATTCCTCGCCTCCCTTACTAGGCAGGTACTCCCCGAGGACCAGAATGAGGCACGCTGCATAGTGCAGCGATCCAAATCCTACAGAGTCCACGAGGGGGAGCTTTATAAGAAAAGCACTACCAGAGTCCTTCAAAGGTGCATCTCCGAAGAGGAGGGGCGGAATCTCCTGGCTGAAATCCATGCCGGACTCGGCGGTCATCATGTTGTAGCCCGATCTCTGGTAAGCAAGGCCTTCCGTACAGGTTTTCATTGGCCGACGGCCCGGGCAGACGCCCAGGACTTAGTCCAGCGATGCACCGGTTGCCAGCTCTTTGCAAGCCAAAGCCATATGCCACCCACCGCGCTCCAAACTATCCCCATCACTTGGCCCTTTGCGGTCTGGGGGCTTGATATGGTTGGACCCCTTAAAGGCGGAACCCACAAGCACAAATACCTACTCGTCATGGTGGATAAGTTCACCAAATGGATAGAAGCCAAGCCTGTTAAGACGGCTGAATCCGGGCCTGTGATAGACTTCATATCCGGGGTTGTACACCATTACGGCGTCCCCCACAGCATCAGCACTGATAATGGCACGAACTTTACGGCCGACGAGGTAAAACTCTGGTGCAAAAACTTGGGCATCAAGCTCGATTACGCTTCTGTCTATCACCCACAGACCAACGGCCAGGTCGAATGTGCAAACGGTCTTATCATGAGCGGCATTAAACCCAGATTAGTACGATCCCTCAAGGAATCTAACACACACTGGGTAGAGGAGCTCGACTCCATACTCTGGGGGCTGCGGACCACACCGAATCGCACCACCGGATATACACCATTCTTCATGGTGTACAGCGCTGAGGCAGTTTTGCCTTGCGACATAATTCATGACTCACCTCGAGTGCGCATGTACGAAGAAAGAGAAGCCGAGCTCGATCGGCAGGACAGTTTGGACGCATTAGAGGAGGAGCCTGACGTGGCAAAAGCCCGTTCCGCATTTTATCAACTGCAGGCTCGAAGATACCAAAGCAGAGAAGTACGGGCCAAAAATTACAACGTTGGCGAATTAGTTCTACGCCTACCAGACAAGAAAAAGGACAAACTCAAGCCCAAGTGGGAAGGTCCCTTCACCATCGACCAAGTCCTGACTGGTGGTGCGTACCGCCTGCGAAGTGCATCGGATAACCGACTCGAGCCGAACCCATGGAACGCAACCCGCCTCCAAAGATTCTATGCCTAGCACCGGATCCTGTGTTTGTCTCCTTACTCTGTCCATTTTTTATATATACCTTCTGTCTTACATTTCTCTCCTTCTCTCTCTCTTTCCCTCTTATAGCCTTTAGAGGCTCACAAAGTGACGCGCTATCCGCGCTTAGCAAACCTGGGGGCTTATTTCAACAGAAGCTTATTTCTACGGGCTTCACGTCCAACACATGTGTCAAACTTCCGCGTGTACCTTTTATTCACCACTATATGCATCGATATGACTTAAGTTTTGGCCAAGCTGGGTTGCCTGGCTCCTGTGCTCACCCCTACGTTCCCGATTGTTCGGCTAGGCGGTAAAGGTAGCATATCTGCGATTGTTACTGCCGGGTCAGCCGGACATGTACCTCAGACTGGGTGAAGCCGAAAGCTAGCGTTCTTAAGGGAATATTCGGTCGGTGAACTAAAGATGATCTTTTTTATTTTTTCCACGTGCCCCCAGATGCTTTTCCTGCGTTTCTCTTCGCAGCATGGACATGCACTTTAGGGCATGCCTCCCAGGGAAAGGAACCCCTAACGGAATTATTCTCCCTGGAAGATGTTTCTTACTAACCATGTAATATAACATAACTAGTCGGGCACTTGTCTGTTCACGCCATAATGACCCCTACGCCTGGTCTCCACGCATTCCCTGGTTCCTATATAACCGCATGGGAATTCGGACACACTCCGGACCGTCAGGTCCCGAGGCTGAAGTGAAAAGGTTGGCCATGACAAATGATCTACAATCCGGCTAGAAGGCATTATAAATGTCAATTAAATTACATAGTCATTTTGACTGATTGTACTCCTCTTCAATACCATCTAACTGGCTGTCTAATTTACAGTCCTGCTGGGAATACTTTGCGGCCAACTCTACTTGGCCGTATACTAAGCTCACAGGGATCTCCTTCCCATCAGGCCCTACAGGACCAACCTCGGCCATATGGTTGGGGTCGGCCTGTGAATACCGCGTCTTCACCATGGCCCAGGCCTCCCTAGCGCCTTGACGGCAGGCTGATATCTTCCATAACTAGAAGCGCCGCTGTGCTCCCCTCAGCTTCTCCGCAAGCTCTCCAAGACCTTCGGGTGTGGAGACGGATGGCCACAGGACCTGGGCGACGCCTCGCATCGCCTGCCGAACTCGATCGAGCAATTGCAAGAGCTCGGGAAGAAGGTCACCCGCAGAACCGGGCATCTCCTCTGCAGGACGACCTGTTAACATACCTACGGATATTGCTCTGTTAATCAACGGCACCGCCGAACTTTCTTTTAAAAGGTTCGTTCAAGCACTTACTAAATATGCCGCACCGAAGCCGCTGATTCTCCTTCACGGAGTCTGACAGCTAGGCACGAACATCTTTTAGCTCGACGCCCAGCCGGGTGTTGACATCTTGGAGAACGTTCTTCTCCCCCATCACCATTAGCAGCACCCTCTCACCAGCCTTTAGTTGGCGTTCGAGGTGTTGCCTTTCCGGATTCAATCCGGCGCCATCTACAATTTTATTTGTCAGATTTGCACAAAAGCCGTGCTTCGCCACATACTTATCTTTCGAAATGTATATTACCAGAGGGGGTCTCCTTAGGCTCCATTGCCGCGGCTAGTGCGGCCTCCAGTAGGGAATTCTTTTCTGTAAGAACCTGCATTTCAAATGATCCTTAAACCAGTTATTCTAACTGTTTTCAGTCTCGGGGGCTACTGCTACATATATATTTACCAAAATTTTCTTACCCGTATGTCTTTTACATATTGCTCCGTGGCTCTGGCTAGACCATTTTGAGCGGCATGGAGGTGCGCATCTCCCGAATTGAAGGCATCTAATGCCTCTTGGGAGAAGCAAGCATCGCGAAGAATTTTCCGGCGACGCCTGTGGTTCATGGCACTTTCCACCTTTGAGTTGGTGGCAGATAACTCGTTCTCATCCTCCGTTAGAGGAACGTCTGGCACACACCTTGTGTTCGCTTCCACCCCCGGACCAGGCTTTGGAGCCTGGCTGGTGGAGGCGCGATTAGTAGCCTCTCCAGATATAGTCCGGTGAGGTCTCTTTGTCCTGAAAAGGGCACGCGTGTCAAATGTGCCTCGAAGGTATAACAACTGGGATAAAGGGGTGTGCCATACCTTCGCGCTGATGCCTCGGTCCGTACTACACCTCTTTTCTGCCCATGGGGCCCTGCGGCCCCTGGTTGGTTTGTCGCCGCAGGTTTGGCCTTCTGCCTCAAAAACCTCCCCTGCAAAGTTCGATTGCAATCAGGAAATTAAACACGCGTGGACGGACCCCTGTCCGGGGTATAGGGACTTCGGTCTCAGGTACCTGGGGTGTTCGGATTAGCCCTGGGTTATCGGCCGTAATGGCCACCAAGGCGTTGTCCTTGCTCAATTGATGGAACACTCCATCAATCAGCTCCACAGATATGTCCGGATCCTCTTGAGAGGCCGGGTCGAGAGACCGTCCTGAGTCCTCGGGTTGTGGAGGCGGGCTGCTTATGTCCTTAACGGCCCGGTGCAGTTCCTGCGTTGAAGTCATCAGACTAAGTATTTAACAATGGGAACACTAAACGGATGAGCAAGTAAATGCGACCACTTACCCAGCTTGGGGGATTGTGCATAGAGAATCCACCCTGTGGGTTGACGCAGAGAAATTCCTCCTCTTCTCCCTTGTACAAAGTGGACAAGATCTTTAATAGAGCGGCAACTGAATCTGGCCCTTTACGGCCGTAGCGGGTGGCGTCGTCCTCCCCGTTGAAATCCCACATGGGGTGGCTTCTGTACTGAAGCGGCTGCACCCCCCGCATGATGCATTCGGCCATAACTCCGATCATGGTTAGTCCGGAATGGGCCAACAATCTTATTCAGCCCATGAGATAAACGATGTCCCTGTCACTTTCCCTTTGAGGGCTCCGTGGACGCCAGCTTAGGCGCTTCTTTAAAGGAGCACTATCGAACTCTGGGAGGCCGATCCGGACAGGATCCGGCAGCGGGACATCTTCTATATAGAACCATTCCGAGGGCCAGTCTTCGGATGCCTTCTTTGGGGTTCCGGACAGATATCCGATCCCGGCGATGCGCCATACTTCGGCTCCACCCACTTGATACATTGACCATTTCTTGGAACGGGCACGAGGCAAAATAGCTCCTTCCATAGTCCGAAATGAGCTTCAATACCCAAGAACAGCTCGCAGACGGCTACAAAGCCCGCGATATGCAATACTAAGGCAGTCGTGAGATGATGTAGCTGGAGGCCGTAGAACTCCAGCAGCCCCCGGAGAAACGGGTGGATGGGAAATCCAAGCCCCCTTATTAAGTAAGGAACAAGGCACACCCACTCTCCTTTCGATGGATTAGGGGCATTCTCTGCTTGCTCTCCGCCGTTGTAGACGGCAAGACCGGCTCGGACCGGGACCATATAGGCCGGGGGGAGAAATCCCTTGGTCTGAAGCGTCACTAGTTCGCTATGCGGAGTAGAACATCTCTCCCAATATCCAAGCTTAGGGCTAGAAGGGCGAGAGGATGAGTTGCGGCGCCTGGCCATGGTGGAATGGACCTTTGTCGGATGCGCTCTGATGAACACTCGTGGAGGGGAGAAGGTGTGGATTGGATCTAAATCCTCGTCCCCTTAAAAAGGGCAACTCATTTACACGGCTAGGGGTGTGAACATGAAAACACTCAGACTTTTCATATTCGTTTCACACGTGGAAAACGGCCATTATTGGACGTAGAAGCCAAGGAGCACAACATCTACAAGAAACCGGACTTTATTCAAACAGGTACACGGAATTTGGAGGAGAACCCGCCTTGCAATGCCGAAGACAATCTGCGCGCCGAACTCATCGTCATTGAAGCCTGGTTCGGGGGCTACTGAGGGAGTCCTGTATTAGGGGGTGTTCGGATAGCCGAACTATACCTTCAGCCGGACTCCTGGACTATGAAGATACAAGATTGAAGACTCCGTCCCGCGTCCGGAAGGGACTTTCCTTGGCATGGAAGGGAAGCTTGAATATACGGATGTTCAGGTCTCCTACCATTGTAACCGACATTATGTAACCCTAACCCTCTCCGGTGTCTATATAAACCGGAGGGTTTTAGTCCGTAGGACGACATACACGTCAACAATCATACCATAGGCTAGCTTCTAGGGTTTAGCCTCTCTGATCTCGTGGTAGATCAACTCTTGTAATACCCATATCATCAATATTAATCAAGCAGGACGTAGGGTTTTACCTCCATCGAGAGGGCCCGAACCTGGGTAAAACTTCGTGTCCCCTGCCTCCTGTTACCATCTGGCCTAGACGCACAGTTCGGGACCCCTACCCGAGATCCGCCGGTTTTGACACAGACACCGGGCATGTAGTTTGCAAGGTAATCATCAGTAATAGCTTCAGAAACCACTGAAAAGAGAAAAATATCAGATATTGAGGTCTAAAAGAGTAACTTGTTGTGGGAAGGGGGAAAATTCAACACATTACTTACCATCCTAAAGTTCACTGTTGTCTTCGACAAAGTGTAAATAAAGAGCTTAATTCCAATCACCCGTTTCTTTCGCCTAACAATCTTTCTTAGTTTCCTCACTTGACGCTTGTTCATGAACCATCTCATTGCCCCATACGCAAAAGGGATCGAAGCATGGATTAGTACCGCTCATATATGTACCTACAAGCAACTAGTAAATGTTAGAAGCTAAACTGAGATTGCACAAATGATGTAAAATACAACTACCTATGTTCCTAAGTACAAGTATTTTTTTGAGATTTCAATATGAACTACATACAGATGTATATAGAATTATAGATATAGTTTACATTAGAATCTAGAATTCTAGATTCACTCATTTTGATCCTTATGTAGTCTATATTGGAATATCTAAAAATACTTATATTTAGTGGTGTATAAGACATGAGATGCTGCTAACCTCGACGGTAAACAACAGCATCGCCCATTGTAGCCCTGTGTAAGTACATGGAAAGCCAATGTTAACTACAACAGGGTTAACATCCACCAAAAATAGAAAATGGTAATAAAACGGCAACATCTGTAGTGATATCTTCATTTCGAAAGAGTAGCACAGTAGCAAAGGGACGGATTAAAAAATGGATACAACTGTTAATTGCAACAGGCTTAACAATATCCTAATTCATATTTTGTAAGTTTGTAGCCATTGAAATACAACTCTTTAAAAATGGATATAGCTGTTAATTGCAACAGGCTTAATGGCCATTGAAACTGGTACTGATAGAAATGCAATTGGCAGAGTTAAACATCACAGGGCAGGTGTTGCCAGAGCAGATAATGGCCCAGTTGTCTATAAAAAGGTAGGGAAAATAGCTCAAACGTGTTAGGCATGTTTACTACAACATGCTTAATACATTGACAATACAAAACATAGCCATTAATTGCAACTGGTATTGGTAAGATTGAACTGGTGGGTACATACTTGGTAAGTCCTGAGAGGTATTTGCTGGGGCACTTCATCTTGGCCAGAGCCTGCCAAAAGTCAGCGGCGGTGGAGGCGAGCTGTTCCTCCGGGTTGAAGCGTGGATCAGTGCCACTGACATGTGTACCTACAGGCAACCATTAAATGATAGAAGTTAAACTGCAATTGCACAAATAATATGAAATATTGTACGACATGGAATGCAGCTAACCTCGACGGCAAACAACAGCATCAGACGTTATGACCCTGCGTAAGTACATGGACAAGCATGTTAAGTACAACAGGGTTAGCATCGGCTAAAAATAGCAAATGGGCAGCATCTCTAGTGATACCCTGAGTGATGTATTGTAAGTTTGTTGCTGGTATTGGTGAAATTGATCCGAACACGGTAATATTTGAACATCACACAGTGTGCAGTACAGAAACAAACAAGGCACGGACATGCTTAATACATCAACTGTACAAATCATAGCTGTTGCAAGTGGTATTGGTAAGATTTAGCTGGTCAGATCTTACCTGTTAAGTCCTGGGGGTAGTCGCTGGGGGCCTTCATCTGGGCCAGAGCCTGCACCATGTCAGCGGCGGCGGAGGTGAGGTGTTCCTCCGGGTCAACACGCACAGCGGCCATCGCGCCATAGACCGCCATCAGCTCCTGGCGGGGGGTGGGGGGATTTCGAGGCATGAGGATGTTTCGTAGGCGCCATTTAATCAATTAGGCCGCGGACGTGATAGAGTTCGGTGGGTTACCTGATGATACGTCTCCATCGTATCTATTTTTCCAAACACTTTTGCCCTTGTTTTGGACTCTAACGTGCATGATTTGAATGGAACTAACTCGGACTGACGCTGTTTTTAGCAGAATTACCATGGTGTTATTTATGTGTAGAAACAAACGTTCTCGGAATGACCTGAAACTTCACAGACCAACTTTTTGGAAAATATAAAAAATACCTGCAAGAGATGAACGCCAGGGGGCCCACCACCTCTCCACGAGGGTGGGGGGCGCGCCTGCCTCCCTAGGGCGCGCCCCCCTACCTTGTGGGCCCCCTGGTGCCTCTCCGACTCCAACTCCAACTCTATATATTGTGTTTCGGGGAGAAAAAAATCAGAGAGAAGAATTCATTGCGTTTTACGATACGGAGCCGCCGCCAAGCCCTAAAACCTCTTGGGAGGGCTGATCTGGAATCCGTCCGGGGCTCCGGAGAGGGGAATCCGTCGCCATCGTCATCATCAACCATCCTCCATCACCAATTTCATGATGCTCACCACCGTGTGTGAGTAATTCCAACGTAGGCTTGCTGGACGGTGATGGGTTGGATGGGATCTATCAAGTAATCGAGTTAGTTTTTTTAGGGTTTGATCCCTAGTATCCACTATGTTCTGAGATTGATGTTGCTATGACTTTTCTATGCTTAATGCTTGTCACTAGGGCCCGAGTGCCATGATTTCAGATCTGAACCTATTATGTTTTCATCAATATATGAGTGTTCTTGATCCTATCCTGCAAGTCTATAGTCACCTATTATGTGTTATGATCTGTTAACCCCGAAGTGACAATAATCGGGATACTTACCGGTGATGACCGTAGTTTGAGGAGTTCATGTATTCACTATGTGTTAATGCTTTGTTCCGGTACTCTAGTAAAAGGAGGTCTTAATATCCCTTAGTTTCCGTAAGGACCCCGCTGCCACGGGAGGGTAGGACAAAAGATGTCATGCAAGTTCTTTTCCATAAGCACGTATGACTATATTCGGAATACATGCCTACATTACATTGATGAACTGGAGCTAGTTCTGTATCACCCTAGGTTATGACTGTTACATGATGAACCGCATCCGGCATAATTCTCTATCACCGATCCATTTCCTACGAGCTTTCCATATATTGTTCTTCGCTTATTTACTTTCCCGTTGCTATTGCTATCATCACTGCAAAACACCAAAAACATTACTTTTATTACTGTTACCTTTTGCTACCGTCACCACTACTATCATATTACTTTGCTACTAAACACTTTGCTGAAGATATTAAGTTTCCAGGTGTGGTTGAATTGACAACTCACCCGCTAATACTTGAGAGTGTTCTTTGGCTCCCCTTGTATCGAATCAATAAATTTGGGTTGAATACTTTACCCTCAAAAACTGTTGCGATCCCCTATACTTGCGGGTTATCAAGACTATTTTCTGGCGCCGTTGCCGGGGAGCATAGCTCTATTCTTTGAGTCACTTGAGATTTATATCTGCTTATCATTATGAAGAACTTGAAAGATCCAAGAACCGAGATTTATCCCTCAACTACGAGGGGAGGTAAGGAACTGCCATCTAGCTCTGCACTTGATTCATCTTCTGTTTTGAGTAAGCTTGCGACACCTAAACCTGCTTCTGCTATTCGTTCTGATATGTCGCATGTTATTGATGATGCTACTTCTGCTATACATGATACTTATGATGAAACTACTTCTATGCTTGATACTACTGTGCCACTTGGTGAATTTCTTGATGAACAACTTGCTAGGGCTAGAGAGATTGAAAATATTGAATATGATAATACTGATGAAAGTGATGATGAAGAGTCACTTGTTATTCCTGAGGGTTATGTTTTCGATCAAGAAGTCTCTTTAGCTATTTTAGCTTGCAAAGATAGATATGAACTTAAGAGGTTATTAGCTAAATGGAATAAGCAATCTCTAAATGCTAGGATGAAGTCTGATCCTGCTTTTGCTACTTCACCTATCTGTGTTACTGATAAGGATTATGAATTCTCTGTTGATCCTGATATAATTACTTTGGTTGAATCTGATCCTTTTCATGGCTATGAATTTGAAACTGTTGTGGCACATCTTAATAAATTAAATGATATAGCTACCCTATTCACTAAAGATGAGAGAACTCGCTACTTTTATATCCTTAAAATATTTCTGTTCTCATTAAAGGGTGATGCTAAGATATGGTTTAATTCTCTTGATCCTGGTTGTGTGCGTAGTCCCCAGGATATGATTTATTACTTCTCTACTAAATATTTCCCTGCTCATAAGAAACAAGCTGCTTTAAGGGATATATATAATTTTGTGCAAATTAAAGAAGAGAGACTCCCACAAGCTTGGGGGAGGCTTCTCTAATTACTTAATGCTTTGCCTGATCATCCTCTTAAGAAAAATGAAATACTTGATATCTTTTATAATGGACTAACCGATGCCTCCAGAGATTACCTGGATAGTTGTGATGGTTCTATTTTCAGGGAAAGAACACCAGATGAAGCTGAAATCCTATTGAATAATATGTTGACAAATGAAAATAATTGGACACCTCCTGAGCCAGTTCCTGAGCCTATTCCTAAACCAACTCTGAAGAAGACGGGTATTCTATTTCTCAGTCCTGAAGATATGCAAGAGGCAAAGAAATCTATGAAATAAAAAGGTATTAAAGCTGAAGATGTTAAGAATTTACCTCCTATTGAAGAAATACACGGTCTTAACTTACCGCCTGTTGAAGAAACATATGATCTTGATCCCTTACCTATTGAAGAAACTCATGGTCTTGATAACCCGACACAGGTAGTGAAGGTAAAATCTCTCTATGTATATGATAAAGCTGAAATCCCATTTATTAAGTTTGCTAGCCCATGCTTAGATGAGTTTGATAAATTTATGGCTAAGCAAGAAGATTGTAATGCTTATTTTGGTAGACAATTGAAATACAATTCAAATATGCTTGAACACTTGGGTGATTATATGGCTAATGTCAAAGGTGAACTTAAACTTATTAGTAAACATGCTTCTATGGTTACCACTCAAGTAGAACAAGTACTTTAAGCTCAAAATGATTTGCACAATGAATTGAATAGTAAGAATAATGATAATGATGTTAGAGTGGCTACTAGAACTAGTAGAATGACTCAGGAACCTTTGTATCCTGAAGGCCATCCTAAGAGAATTTAGCGAGATTCTCAGAGAAATAATATAGATGCACCTAGTCCTTCTAAAAGGAAGAAAAATAAAAATGATAGGACTTTGCATGCTTCTAGTGAACCTATTACTGAAACACCGGAGAATCCAAATGATATTTCTATTTCTGATGCTGAAACACAATCTGGTAATGAACCTAAAATTAGTAATAATGTTAATGATAATGCTCATGATGATGCTCAACCTAGTAATGATAATGATATAGAAATTGAACCTGTTGTTGATCTTGATAACCCGCAATCAAAGAATCAACGTTATGATAAGAAAGACTTTGTTGCTAGGAAACATGGTAAAGAAAGAGAACCATGGGTTCAGAAACCCATGCATTTCCCTCCCAAACCATACAAGAAAAAGGATGATGAGGATTTTGAGCGCTTTGCTGAAATGATTAGACCTATCTTTTTGCGTATGCGATTAACTGATATGCTCAAAATGAATCCTTATGCTAAGTATATGAAAGAAAGTGTAACAAATAAAAGAAAGATACCGGAAGCTGAAATTTCCACCATGCTTGCTAATTATACTTTTAAGGGTGGAATACCAAAGAAACTTGGAGATCCCGGTGTACCCACTATACCATGCTCCATTAAAAGAAACTATGTTAAAACTGCTTTATGTGATCTTGGAGTCGGTGTTAGTGTTATGCCTCTCTCTTTGTATCGTAGACTTGGTTTGAATAAGCTAACACCTACTGAAATATCTTTGCAAATGGCTGATAAATCAACTGCTATACCTATCGGTATTTGTGAGGATGTGCCTGTTGTAGTTGCAAATGTTACTATCTTAACGGACTTTGTTATTCTTGATATTCCCGAGGACGATAGTATGTCTATTATTCTTGGAAGACCCTTTTTTAATACTACAGGGGCTGTTATTGATTGCACTAAAGGCAATGTCACTTTTCATGTTAATGGTAATGAGCATACGGTACACTTTCCGAGGAAACAACCTCAAGTTCACAGTATCAATTCTACACTTTCCGAGGAAACAACCTCAAGTTCACAGTATCAATTCTATTGGAAAAACTCCATCGATTATGGAGGTTTTGAATTTCCTCTTCCTACTGTCAAGAAGAAATATGATATTCTTATTATTGGGGATGTGCATATCCCCGTTGAGGTAACATAGTGTTATTCGAAATTTCTCCGGTTCCATGTTATTCGGAATGAGTTCGTTAACAAGGCTTGATCAACCTTGTTAGTGGATTCTTTTTGATGAGCATGAGATGGATGAAACTAGAAGGCACAACCTTCTGTACCCTCCTTTTACTTTCTGTTATTTATATTAAATAAAATAAAAATAAATATTTTTATGTCTGTTATCTGATTAACCGTGCAATATAAAAATACCCCGAAAATAAAAGTTCTCCAAATGCCCTGAAATTTAAATATGTTTTTTTCTAGAATATTTGAGAATATTTGGCACTGAGAACACAACAGGGGGGTCAAGCACCTCCCCACGAGGGTGGAGGGCGCGCCCCCTGCCTCGTGGGCCCACGGTGGCCCTCCTCCACTTATTCCTGCACCCACACACTTCTTCTTCCTCCCACAAACACGAATATCCAGCTCAAGCACGAGTTCTAGCTCATTTTGCTGCCATTCTCGATCTCCTTGCGCAAAGCACCTCTCACAAAACTACTTGGGGAGATTTGATACGTCTCCAACGTATCTATAATTTTTGATTGCTCCATGCTGTATTATCTACTGTTTTGGACTATATTGGGCTTTATTTTCCACTTTTATATTATTTTTGGGACTAACCTATTAACCGGAGGCCCAGCCCAGAATTGCTGTTTTTTTGCCTATTTCAGTGTTTCGAAGAAACGGAATCCAAATGGAATAAAATTCTTCGGGAACGTGATTATCTCACCGAACATGATCTAGGAGACTTGGACCCTGCTCCAAGGAACAAAAGAGGCGGTCACGAGGGTGGGGAGCGCCCCCCTACCTCGTGGGGCCCTCGGTGCTCCTCCGGTGTACTTCTTCCTCCTATATATACACATGTACCCCCAAACGATTAGAACAGGAGCCAAAAACCTAATTCCACCGCCGCAACTTTCTGTATCCATGAGATCCCATCTTGGGGCCTGTTCCGGAGCTCCGCCGGAAGAAGGCCGTCATCACGGAGGGCTTCTACATCATCATAGCCTCTCCGATGAAGTGTGAGTAGTTTACCTCAGACCTTCGGGTCCATATTTAGTAGCTAGATGGCTTCTTCTCGCTCTTTGAATCTCAATACAATGTTCTCCCCCTCTCTTGTGGAGATCTATTCGATGTAATCTTCTTTTTGCGGTGTGTTTGTTGAGATCGATGAATTGTGGGTTTATGATCAAGTCTATCTATGAATAATATTTGAATCTTCTTTGAATTCTTTTATGTATGATTGGTTATCTTTGCAAGTCTCATCGAATTATCCGTTTGGTTTGGCCAACTAGATTGGTAGTTCTTGTCATTGGAGAAGTACTTTGCTTTGGGTTCGATCTTGAGGTGTCCTTTCCTAGTGACAGAAGGGGCAGCAAGGCACGTATTGCATCGTTGCCATCGAGGATAACAAGATGGGGTTTATTTCATATTGCATGAATTTATCTCTCTACATCATGTCATCTTGCTTAAGGCGTTACTCTGTTTTTAACTTAATACTCTAGATGCATGCTGGATAGCGGTCGATGAGTGGAGTAATAGTAGTAGATGCAGAATCGTTTCGATCTACTTGTCACGGACGTGATGCCTATATACATGATCATGCCTAGATATTCTCATAACTATGCTCAATTCTGTCAATTGCTCAACATTAATTTGTTCACCCACCGTAGAATACTTATGCTCTTGAGAGAAGCCACTAGTGAAACCTATGGCCCCCGGGTCTATTCTCATCATATCAATCTCCATCACTTTAATCTTGCTTTGCTTTTTACTTTGCCTTTACTTTTTACTTTGCATCTTTATACCAAAAATACCAAAAATATTATATCTATCAGATCTCACTCTCGTAAGTGACCATGAAGGGATTGACAACCCCTAATCGCGTTGGTTGCGAGTAGCTATCGTTTTGTGCAGGTACGGGGGACTTGAGCGTGGCCTCCTATTGGATTGATACCTTGGTTCTCAAAAACTAAGGGAAATACTTACGCTACTCTGCTGCATCATCCCTTCCTCTTCGGGGAAAACCAACGCAAGCTCAAGACGTAGCAAGAAGGATTTCTGGCGCCGTTGCCGGGGAGTCTACGCAAAAAGTCAACATACCAAGTACCCATCACAATCCATATCTCTCGCATTACATTATTTGCCATTTGCCTCTCGTTTTCCTCTCCCCCCAATTCACCCTTGCCATTTTATTCACCCTCTCCCTCTATCCTCCCTCTCTATTTGCCTATTTTGCCCATTTGCTCTTGTTTGCTTATGTGCTAGTTTGCTTGTTTGTCGCGATGGCTCAACCGAGATTTGGTGATTTTCACCTTAAAAGGTTAGAGGAGATCGAATCCAACGTTAGGAAGTTTATGGTTTTGAAATTTGAGCATAATAATTTTTTTAGAAATGAGCTTAAGGAACAAAAAAGTTTTATGAGTTATATGAATAAAGAGCTTGACGATATGTCTAAAGAATTTGAGGGTATAAGATCCCAAATTGCTCGTCTAGAAAAGATGACTGCTAAAATTTCGGATATGCAAGCCACCTTAGTCAATAAGATGGCCGCTAAACCGAATTCCTATGAAAATCAAGATGAAGATCTAAAAGTTATTGATGTGTCCCCTATTAAATCTTTGTTTTGCAATATGAATCTTGATGAAACTGAATATGATCTTCCTTTACCTAGAAGGCATTCTAAAAATTTGGAGTATTTAGATCTTAATGATGAAATTGATGAAAGTGGGATTGAAAGAAATAAAAATCTAGATGTTGCTAAACCCACTATATTGGATTTCAAGGAATTTAATTATGAAAGTTGCTTTTTAATTGGTTGTATTTCCTTGTTGCAATCCGTGCTAAATTCTCCACATGCTTATAGTCAAAATAAAGACTTCACCAAACATATTGTTGATGCCTTGATGCAATCTTATGAAGAAAAACTTGAGTTGAAAGTTTCTATCCCTAGAAAACTCTATGATGAGTGGGAACCAACTATTAAAATTAGAATTAAAGATCATGAGTTTTATGCTTTCTGTGATTTGGGTGCTAGTGTCTCTACTATTCCCAAGACTTTGTGTGATTTACTAGATTTCCGCGATTTTGATGATTGCTCTCTAAACTTGCATCTTGTGGATTCCACTATTAAAAACCTATGGGAAGGATTAATGATGTTCTTATTGTTGCAAATAGGAATTATGTGCCCATAGATTTCATTGTTCTTGATATAGATTGCAATCCTTCTTGCCCTATTATTATTGGTATACCTTTCCTTAGAACGGTTGGTGCGATTATTGATATGAAGGAAGGTAATATCAGATTTCAATTTCCATTAAAAAAGGGCATGGAACACTTTCCAAGAAAGAAAATAAAATTACCATATGAAACTATCATGAGAGCCACTTATGGATTGCCTACCAAAGATGGCAATACCTAGATCTATCCTCGCTTTTATGCCTAGCTAGGGCCGTTAAACGATAGCGCTTGTTGGGAGGCAACCCAATTTTATTTTTATTCCTTGATTTTTGATCCTGCTTAGTAATAAATAAATTATTTAGCATCTGTTTTGGTTGTGTTTTTTGTGTTTAATTAGTGTTTGTGCCAAGTAGAACCGTTGGGAAGACTTGGGGAAAGTCTTGTTGAACTTGCTGTAAAAAACAGCGCTCACGAGAACTGCTGTCATTTTTATTTGAAGAGTTCTATTTAGTTAATTATTTTTGCAGATGATTAATAGATAAATTCCTCACGACCAGCAATTTATTTTAGAATTTTTGGGGTTCCAGATCTTGTGCTAGCTACAGATTACTACAGACTGTTCTGTTTTTGAGAGATTCTGTTTTTCGTGTGTTGTTTGGTTATTTTAATGAATCTATGGCAAGTAAAATAGTTTATAATCCGTAGAGAAGTTGGAATACAGTAGGTTTAACACTAATATAAATAAAGAATGAGTTCATTATAGTACCTTGAAGTGGTCTTTTGTTTTCTTTCGCTAACGGAGCTCACGAGTTTTCTATTTTGAGTTTTGTGTTGTGAAGTTTTCAAGTTTTGGGTGAATTCTTTTGATGGATCATGGAACAAGGAGTGGAAAGAGCCTAAGCTTTGGGATGCCCATGGCACCCCCAAGATAATCCAAGGACACAAAGAAGTCAAAGCTTGGGGATGCCCCGGAAGGCATCCCCTCTTTCGTCCACTTTCATCGGTAATTTACTTGGAGCTATATTTTTATTCACCAACATGATATGTGTTTTGCTCGGAGCGTCTTGTATTATTTGTGTCTTTGTGTCTTAGTATACCACAATCATCCTTGCTGTACACACCTTTTGAGTGAGCCATACATGAATTAAAATTTGATAGAATACTCTATGTGCTTCACTTATATCTTTTGAGCTAAGTAGTTTTGCTCTATGTGCTTCACTTATATCTTTTGAGCATTATAGTTTTGCTCTATGTGCTTCACTTATATCTTTTGAGCGTTATAATTTTGCTCTGTGTGCTTTACTAAGATCTTTTAGAGCACGGTGGTGGATTTGTTTTAAAGAAACTATTGATCTCTCATGCTTCACTTAAATTATTTTGAGAGTCTCTTAATAGCATGGTAATTTGCTTAATATTAATATGCTTGGTATTCAAGATTTGTGAAACTTTCTTTTGAGTGTGTTGAATACTAAGAAAAGATTGAAGCATGGTAATTATTTTGAGATATGGAGGTGATAATATTAAAGTCATGCTAGTTGAGTAGTTGTGAATTTAAAGAATACTTGTGTTAAAGTTTGTGATTCACGTAGCATGCACGTATGGTGAAACGTTATGTGATGAAGTCGGAGCATGATTTATTTATTGATTGTCTTCCTTATGAGTGGTGGTCGGGGATGAGCGATGGTCTTTTCCTACAAATCTATCCCCCTAGGAGCATGCGCGTAATACTTTGCTTTGATAACTTCTAAATTTTTGCAATAAGTATATGAGTTATTTATGACTAATGTTGAGTCCATGGATTATACACACTCTCACCCTTCCACCTTTGCTAGCCTCTCTAATACTGCGCACTTTTCGCCGGTATCATACACCTACCATATACCTTCCTCAAAATAGCCACCATACCTACCTATCATGGCATTTCCATAGCCATTCCGAGATATATTGCCATACAACTTTCCACCATCTAGTTTATAATGACACACTCCATCATTGTCATATTGCATATCCCGATACACCGCCGGATGCATTCACATAGAGTCATACTTTGTTCTAAGTATCGAGTAGTAATTGTTGAGTTGTAAGAAAAAATAAAAGTGTGATGATCATCATTATTAGAGCATTGTCCCAGTGAGGAAAGGATGATGGAGACTATGATTCCCCCATAAGTCGGGATGAGACTCCGGACGAAAAATAAAAAAAGAGGCCAAAGAAGCCCGAATAAAAAAGAGGCTATAAAAAAAGAAGAGAAAAGGCCCATATATATATAATGAGAGAAAAAGACAGAAGGGACAATGTTACTATCCTTTTACCACACTTGTGCTTCAAAGTAGCACCATGATCTTCATAGTAGAGAGTCTCTCATGTTATCACTTTCATATACTAGTGGGAATTTTACATTATAGAACTTGGCTTGTATATTCCAGTGATGGGCTTCCTCAAATTGCCCTAGGTATTCATGAGAAAGCAAGTTGGATGCACACCCACTTAGTTTCTTTTTGAGCTTTCATATACTTATAGCTCTAGTGCATCCGTTGCATGGCAATCCCTACTCACTCACATTGATATCTATTGATGGGCATCTCCATAGCCCGTTGATACGCCTAGTTGATGTGACACTATATTCTCCTTTTTGTCTTCTCCACAACCACCATTCTATTCCACCTATAGTGCTATATCCATTGCTCACGCTCATGTATTGCGTGAAGATTGAAAAAGTTAGAGTATGAAACAATTGTTTGGCTTGTCATTAGGGTTGTGCATGATTTAAATATTTTTGTGTGGTGAAGATAGAGCATAGCTAGACTATATGATTTTGTAGGGATAACTTTCTTTGGCCAAGTTATTTTGAGAAGACATAATTGCTTTGTTAGTATGCTTGAAGTATTATTATTTTTATGTCAATATAAACTTTTGTCTTAAATCTTTCTAATCTGAACATTCATACCACAATTAAGAAGATTTGCATTGAAATTATGCCAAGTAGCACTCAGCATCAAAAATTCTCTTTTTATCATTTACCTACTCGAGGACGAGCAGGAATTAAGCTTGGGGATGCCTGATACGTCTCCAACGTATCTATAATTTTTGATTGCTCCATGCTATATTATCTACTATTTTGGACTATATTGGGCTTTATTTTCCACTTTTATATTATTTTTGGGACTAACCTATTAACCGGAGGCCCAGCCCAGAATTGCTGTTTTTTTGCCTATTTTAGTGTTTCGAAGAAACGGAATATCAAACGGAGTCCAAACGGAATAAAATCTTCGGGAACGTGATTTTCTCACCGAACGTGATCCAGGAGACTTGGACCCTCCTCCAAGGAACAAAAGAGGCGGTCACGAGGGTGGGGGCGCCCCCCCCTAGGGCGCACCCCCCTGCCTTGTGGGCCCCTCGGTGCTCCTCCGGTGCACTTCTTCCTCCTATATATACACACGTACCCCCAAACAATCAGAATAGGAGCCAAAAACCTAATTCCACCGCCGCAACTTTCTGTATCCACGAGATCCCATCTTGGGGCCTGTTCCGGAGCTCCATCGGAAGAAGGCCGTCATCACGGAGGGCTTCTACATCATCATAGCCTCTCCGATGAAGTGTGAGTAGTTTACCTCAGACCTTCGGGTCCATATTTAGTAGCTAGATGGCTTCTTCTCTCTCTTTGAATCTCAATACAAAGTTCTCCCCCTCTCTTGTGGAGATCTATTCGATGTAATCTTCTTTTTGCGGTGTGTTTGTTGAGATCGATGAATTGTGGGTTTATGATCAAGTCTATCTATGAATAATATTTGAATCTTCTCTGAATTCTTTTATGTATGATTGGTTATCTTTGCAAGTCTCTTCGAATTATCCGTTAGGTTTGGCCAACTAGATTGGTAGTTCTTGCATTGGGAGAAGTACTTAGCTTTGGGTTCGATCTTGCGGTGTCCTTTCCCAGTGACAGAAGGGGCAGCAAGGTACGTATCGCATCGTTGCCATCGAGGATAACAAGATGGGGTTTATTTCATATTGCATGAATTTATCTCTCTACATCATGTCATCTTGCTTAAGGCGTTACTCTGTTTTTAACTTAATACTCTAGATGCATGCTAGATAGCGGTCGATGAGTGGAGTAATAGTAGTAGATGCAGAATCATTTCGAGAAAGAGAACCATGGGTTCAGAAACCCATGCATTTTCCTCCCAAACCATCCAAGAAAAAGGATGAAGAGGATTTTGAGCGCTTTGCTGAAATGATTAGACCTATCTTTTTGCGTATGCGATTAACTGATATGCTCAAAATGAATCCTTATGCTAAGTATATGAAAGAAATTGTAACAAATAAAAGAAAGATACCAGAAGCTGAAATTTCCACCATGCTTGCTAATTATACTTTTAAGGGTGGAATACCAAAGAAACTTGGAGATCCCGGTGTACCCACTATACCATGCTCCATTAAAAGAAACTATGTTAAAACTGCTTTATGTGATCTTGGAGTCGGTGTTAGTGCTATGCCTCTCTCTTTGTATTGTAGACTTGGTTTGAATAAGTTAACACCTACTGAAATATCTTTGCAAATGGCTGATAAATCAACTGCTATACCTGTCGGTATTTGTGAGGATGCGCCTGTTGTAGTTGCAAACGTTACTATCTTAATGGACTTTGTTATTCTTGATATTCCGGAGGACGATAGTATGTCTATTATTCTTGGAAGACCCTTTTTGAATACTACATGGGCTGTTATTGATTGCACTAAAGGCAATGTCACTTTTCATGTTAATGGTAATGAGCATACGGTACACTTTCCGAGGAAACAACCTCAAGTTCACAGTATCAATTCTATTGGAAAAACTCCATCGATTATATTTGGAGGTTTTGAATTTCCTCTTCCTACTGTCAAGAAGAAATATGATATTCTTATTATTGGGGATGTGATATCTCCGCTGAGGTAACATAGTGTTATTCGAAATTTCTCCGGTTCCATGTTATTCGGAATGAGTTCGTTAACAAGACTTGATCAACCTTGTTAGTTGATTCCTTTTGATGAGCATGAGATGGATGAAACTAGAAGGCACAACCTTCTGTACCCTCCTTTTACTTTCTGTTATTTATATTAAATAAAATAAAAATAAATATTTTTATGTCTGTTATCTGATTATCCGTGCAATATAAAAATACCTCGAAAATAAAAGTTCTCCAAATGCCCTGAAATTTAAATATGTTTTTTTCTAGAATATTTGAGAATATTTGGCACTGAGAACACAACAGGGGGGTCAACCACCTCCCCACGAGGGTGGAGGGCGCGCCCCCTGCCTCGTGGGCCCACGGTGGCCCTCCTCCACTTATTCCTGCACCCACACACTTCTTCTTCCTCCCACAAACACGAATATCCAGCTCAAGCACGAGTTCTAGCTCATTTTGCTGCCATTCTCGATCTCCTTGCGCAAAGCACCTCTCACAAAACTGCTTGGGGAGATTTGATACGTCTCCAACGTATCTATAATTTTTGATTGCTCCATGCTGTATTATCTACTGTTTTGGACTATATTGGGCTTTATTTTCCACTTTTATATTATTTTTGGGACTAACCTATTAACCGCAGGCCCAGCCCAGAATTGCTGTTTTTTTGCCTATTTCAGTGTTTCGAAGAAACGGAGTCCAAACAGAATAAATTCTTCGGGAACGTGATTATCTCACCGAACATGATCCAGGAGACTTGGACCCTGCTCCAAGGAACAAAAGAGGCGGTCACGAGGGTGGGGGCGCCCCCTGCCTCGTGGGGCCCTCGGTGCTCCTCCGGTGTACTTCTTCCTCCTATATATACACACGTACCCCCAAACGATTAGAATAGGAGCCAAAAACCTAATTCCACCGCCGCAACTTTCTGTATCCACGAGATCCCAACTTGGGGCCTGTTCTGGAACTCCGCCGGAAGAGTGCCGTCATCACGGAGGGCTTCTACATCATCATAGCCTCTCCGATGAAGTGTGAGTAGTTTACCTCAGACCTTCGGGTCCATAGTTAGTAGCTAGATGGCTTCTTCTCTCTCTTCGAATCTCAATACAAAGTTCTCCCCCTCTCTTGTGGAGATCTATTCGATGTAATCTTCTTTTTGCGATGTGTTTGTTGAGACTGATGAATTGTGGGTTTATGATCAAGTCTATCTATGAATAATATTTGAATCTTCTTTGAATTATTTTATGTATGATTGGTTATCTTCAAGTCTCTTCGAATTATCCGTTTGGTTTGGCCAACTAGATTGGTAGTTCTTGCCATGGGAGAAATGCTTAGCTTTGGGTTCGATCTTGCGGTGTCCTTTCCCAGTGACAGAAGGGGCAGCAAGGCACGTATTGCATCGTTGACATCGAGGATAACAAGATGGGGTTTATTTCATATTGCATGAATTTATCTCTCTACATCATGTCATCTTGCTTAAGGCGTTACTCTGTTTTTAACTTAATACTCTAGATGCATGCTGGATAGCGGTCGATGAGTGGAGTAATAGTAGTAGATGCAGAATCGTTTCGATCTACTTGTCACGGACGTGATGCCTATATACATGATCATGCCTAGATATTCTCATAACTATGCTCAATTCTGTCAATTGCTCAACAGTAATTTGTTCACCCACCGTAGAATACTTATGCTCTTGAGAGAAGCCACTAGTGAAACCTATGGCCCCGGGGTCTATTCTCATCATATCAATCTCCATCACTTTAATCTTGCTTTGCTTTTTTACTTTGCCTTTACTTTTTACTTTGCATCTTTATACCAAAAATACCAAAAATATTATATCTATCAGATCTCACTCTCGTAAGTGACCGTGAAGGGATTGACAACCCCTAATCGCGTTGGTTGCGAGTAGCTATCGGTTTGTGCAGGTACGAGGGACTTGAGCGTGGCCTCCTACTGGATTGATACCTTGGTTCTCAAAAATTGAGGGAAATACTTACGCTACTCTGCTGCATCATCCCTTCCTCTTCGGGGAAAACAAACGCAAGCTCAAGACGTAGCAAGATTGTTCCTTGGTATGTGACTCCTCCATTGGTCCAATTAGTTTTTGTTCTAGTGATTTATTCATTGCAAATTTTTGCTGCTTAGGTGACCCTGTTCTTGAGCTTGCATGTCAAATTTATATGGTTCCAAGTAGTTTTGATGCATGATATAGGCCCTAGGCACTTGTAGGAGTAGTTGTTATCAATATTATTGAGTTTGGTTTACTTGTATTTTGAAGTTACTAAAAATTTTAGAATTTTTCAGAAAATGATGAAGAGACTTTTGAGGGGCTCATCGAGCCAAAGCTCGAAGGAAAAGGCACCAAAGCCTAAGTATAATCTACCTCGCACCACGGAGGTTCGGGCGTGTGAATGGCCTTCCGATGATTTCTTGAGAGCAGCCGGGATTTATGAAGATTTTCATTAATTTCCTAAGAATGCAGGCCTCACCGCTTTCCTCCATGACCAATGCGATCAGTATCTCTTACTCACAAATACCTTTGTGCAAAACTTTCATTTCCATTCTAGGAGCTCACCACCTATGGTGGAGTTTCATTTATATGATGAGCATAAGGAGATGCCACTTTATGATTTTTGTCGGGTTTGCTTAGTCCCTTATGAGGGCAAGACAGAGGAACCACATCGAGATGATGTGGACGGGTTTATTGATACTATCACTGTAGGGGAAACAAGGAAGGTTTCCGATGAACGAATCACTAGCATACATTTTCCTGTTTTACGCTATTTTGCATTATTTGCTAGCCGTTGTTTAATTGGTCGCAGAAACTGTGGAAACCTTAGTATCCCTGATATTATTATTTTGCTCCATAGTTTATACAGTGATAACTCTGTTAGTATGGGCGGCATTATTGCTAAACGGTTAAGTCTGAACCGTACCAAGGGCCCCATCTTTGGAGGCATCTATGCTTCACGCCTAGCTGCACATTTTAACATACCTATTAGGCATTATGAGAAGGAAGAAAAAGTGTTGCCTCATGTTTATCTAGATTATAAAAGTATGTTGGCACATGATTTTATTGTTAAGAATAGGGAAGGAGAGCTTAAATATAAATTGTTCTTTGATAAACATCATCCTGAGACTATTACCCTTCCTGCTCCCTCTTTGTTTGATTTATCTGCAGGCCGGTACCTTGTTCCGTTAAAGGCTATTCACGCCTACTGGAACCCTACACCAGCTATGGAGCTAGAGCCGGAACCACAAGTTGATCCTTCACGACAGTCTAATTATCAGTGGGATCCAGAGATGATTGTCAGCCAGTGGCAATCGGACTCTTCTTCTTCTTCGCAGTACGACCCCAGCTACTATTATGGATACCCGCCAGGCCAGCTGTGGCCATAGACCAACTTAGGCCAAAATCCTAAGCTTGGGGGAGTACATATTTCCCACCGACATTACATTTATATTCACACACTCATTGCTAGATGTCGGTGCTCATACTTTTTCATTGTATCATCCATGCTAGTTTATTTTCCCTTTTATGCTTTCTTCTTGTGTGTTTGATAAACCTTAAGAAAAAACAAAAAGAATATTAGTTGTAGCTTTTAATTAGTTTACTTTCCATGCTTGTAGTAGTAATTAAAAAGAAAAACCAAAAATATTTACTGTTCTTCTTTTGCTTGTTGGGAGCTCTCCCGTGTAAATAGTTTTATTTCTTTTCTTTTCCTTGGGGGTCGATAGGATAAGACCTTAATTAAATTGTTGAAGTGGCTCTTGTATGCATAAATGTTGATCTGACAAAAGAGCCCATATTGCCTTGTCATCTCCTGTTTATTGAATGCTTGCGGATTCTAGCTTAGTCCAATGCACACGCACTATTATTATTATTCACATCGTTCGGTCGTGCAAGTGAAAGGCAATTATGATGATATATGATGGACTGACTGAAATGAGAAAAGCTGGTATGAACTCGACCTCTTTTGTTTTTGTAAATATGATTAGTTCATCGTTCCTGATTCAGCCTATTATGAATAAACATGTTTGCAATGACAGCTAGAGATCATAGTTTCTTGTGCCATGCTTGATTAGCTATGAGTTATAATGGTTTACCTTGCGTGCCAACATGCTATTGAGATGGTTATGATGTGGTATGATAGGATGGTATCCTCCTCTGAATGATTTAAGTGACTTGACTTGGTGCATGTTCACGCATGTAGTTGAAACAAAATCAACATAGCCTTCACGATATTTATGTTCATGGTGGATTATATCCTACTCATGCTTGCATTCGGTGTTGATTAATTTTAATGCATGTTCATGACTATTGTCGCTCTCTAGCTGGTCGCTTCCTAGTCTTTTGCTAGCCTTCACCTGTACTAAGCGGGAATACTGCTTATGCATCCAATCCCTTAAACCCCAAAGTTATTCCACATGAGTCCACTATACCTATCTATATACGGCATCTACCTGCCGTTCCAAGTAAATTTGTATGTGCCAAACTCTAAACCTTCAAATAAATATCCTGTTTTGTATGCTCGAATAGCTCATGTATCAACTAGGGTTGTCTGTATCTTCCATGTTAGGCGGGTTATTCTCAAGAGGAGTGGACTCCGCTCCTCACTCATGAGACAAATGGCTGGTCACCGGGATGCCCAGTCCCATGCTTTATGCAAACTAAATCAAAATAATTGCAAACAAAACTCCCCCTGGGACTCTTGTTAGTTGGAGGCACTCGTTGTTTCGAGCAAGCCATGGATTGATGCTTGTTGGTGGAAGGGGGAGTATAAACTTTACCATTATGTTTGGGAACCGCCTATAATGTGTGTAGCATGGAAGATATCACCATCTCTTTGTTGTTATGTTGACAATGAAAGTATACCGCTCAAAATATTATTCACATTTGTTTCAAAACCGAGCTCTGACACCTCTACAAATCCCTGCTTCCCTCTATGAAGGGCCTATCTATTTACTTTTATGCTGAGTCATCATCCTCTTATTAAAAAGCACCAGTTGGAGAGCACCACTGTCATTTGCATTCATTACTGTTAGTTTACATTGAGTATGATTAGACCGGATTTCTTTTACCATGAATTACAATGTCTAGTCAGTCCTTGGTCTTTAAAGGTGCTCTGCATTTATGTTTTGCGGTCTCAGAAAGGGCTAGCGAGATACCATCTTGTTATATCATATTATGATTGTTTTGAGAAAGTGTTGTCATCCAAGATTTATTATCATTGCTTGCTATTTGATTATGCCATTGATATGAGTAAACTTGAGACCTAAGCGTTATTGCGAATGTGGTTAGTTATAATCTTTGCTGAAAACTTGAATCCTGGCCTTACATATTTAGAACAACAAGAGCAAACAGAGTTTGTAAAAGTTTTTCTTTATCACTTTCAGTTTGTCAACTGAATTGCTTGAGGACAAGCAAAGGTTTAAGCTTGGGGGAGTTGATACGTCTCCGTCGTATCTACTTTTCCAAACACTTTTGCCCTTGTTTTGGACTCTAACTTGCATGATTTGAATGGAACAAACCCGGACTAATGTAGTTTTCAACAGAATTACCATGGTGTTATTTATGTGCAGAAACAAACGTTCTCGGAATGACCTGAAACTTCATGGAGCAACTTATTGGAAAATATAAAAAATACCTGCAAAAGATGAAGGTCAGGGGGCCCACCACCTCTCCACGAGGGTGGGGCGCGCCCCCTATCTCGTGGGCCCCTGGTGCCTCTCCGACTCCAACTCCAACTCTATATATAGTGTTTCGGGGAGAAAAAATCAGAGAGAAGAATTCATCGCGTTTTACGATACGGAGCCGCCGCCAAGCCCTAAAACCTCTCGGGAGGGCTGATCTGGAGTCCGTTCAGGGCTCCGGAGAGGGGAATCCGTCGCCATCGTCATCATCAACCATCCTCCATCACCAATTTCATGATGCTCACCGTCGTGCGTGAGTAATTCCATCGTAGGCTTGCTGGACGGTGATGGGTTGGATGGGATCTATCATGTAATGGAGTTAGTTTTGTTAGGGTTTGATCCCTAGTATCCACTATGTTCTGAGATTGATGTTGCTATGACTTTGCTATGCTTAATGCTTGTCACTAGGGCCCGAGTGCCATGATTTCAGATCTGAACCTATTATGTTTTCATCAATATATGAGTGTTCTTGATTCTATCTTGCAAGTCTATAGTCACCTATTATGTGTTATGATCCGTTAACCTCGAAATGACAATAATCAGGATACTTACCGATGATGACCCTAGTTTGAGGAGTTCATGTATTCACTATGTGTTGATGCTTTGTTCCGGTACTCTATTAAAAGGAGGCTTTAATATCCCTTAGTTTCCGTAAGGACCCCGCTGCCACAGGAGGGTAGGACAAAAATTGTCATGCAAGTTCTTTTCCATAAGCACGTATGACTATATTCGGAATATATGCCTACATTACATTGATGAACTGGAGCTAGTTCTGTGTCACCCTAGGTTATGACTGTTACATGATGAACCGCATCCGGCATAATTCTCTATCACCTATCCATTGCCTACGAGATTTCCATATATTGTTCTTCTCTTATTTCTTTTCCCGTTGCTATTGCTATCATCACTACAAAAGACCAAAAACATTACTTTTACTATTGTTACCTTTTGCTACCGTCACCACTACTATCATAATACATTGCTACTAAACACTTTGTTGCAGATATTAAGTTTCCAGGTGTGGTTGAATTGACAACTGAGCTGCTAATACTTGAGAGTATTCTTTGGCTCCCTTGTGTCGAATCAATAAATTTGCACTACTAGGGAAAAGGCTAGCAGCAGCGCGGGTTTTAGGTGTATCAGTAGCGCGCGGACCGGCACTACTAATAAGGCGCTACAGCTAACACATAGCAGTAGCGCGTGTTCACCAGTGCTACTGCTACACAAGTGTAGCAGCAGCGCGCTTAGTGGAAGCTCACTACTGCTAATAGCTATAGCGCGCTTCTTCCGTGCGCGCTACTGCTACTACTGTGCTGTTGCTAACTTTTCTCCACTCGCTACTGCTAATTTTAGTATTTTTTTGGCATATTTGTTTTGTATTTGAACAGGCTTTATAGAAGAATCTTTAGCACATACAAATGTCATCATGATACACATACAAATGCCTGCGAGACCACAGATGTAATCATACCATATACTTACAAATAGTCTCATGATAATCATCATCCAACACAAAGTGGTCTCTCGTCATCATTTCGAAATAGCGATACAAGTCTGGATTACTTGCAAATACATCGTCATCCATCTAAACAATGATACACGCGAGAAGAGCTATCACTTTGAGTACATGAGTTCGTATCCCTCTCTCGCATGAGCGTGAACCTAAACTAACTACTGCGTGTCGCTCGGAAACCGGAAACCGGTACACCTGGGCCTGACACTCCAGCCACTTGTCGTATATATACTCCTCGCGTAGCACTTCTTCGCCATCTATGATCTATGCACCTGCATCGTCACATGAGTCGATGATATGCAACATATATAGTTGAGCAACAGAAAGAGACAGACTTGGCAAAAATAGAAACAACATATCATAAGCATAAATAACAAAGTTCATCGTACCCCGAAATGCCCTAACTAGAGTGATTTTCGCTAGTCGAGGAGGAGGACGGTTTAATTACATCACATATAAAGTTTCACCGTGCATAACTCAAAGTTTTGTTATACAGAAAGTATGGACTAAACGGACACATTGTCATATATCGACAATCACTCCAACATGTCGTTCCATCCATCCAAGTCAGGGAGATAGTCCTTGAGCTTAGTGACA
The DNA here is from genome assembly GCF_002162155.2 of Triticum dicoccoides. Lineage (NCBI taxonomy): Eukaryota > Viridiplantae > Streptophyta > Magnoliopsida > Poales > Poaceae > Triticum > Triticum dicoccoides. The sequence goes on from NC_041392.1 coordinate 711,776,146, forward strand.
TGCTTCATGTCGAGACGCTGAGAGGCTATCCATGTTCGGACGTCTTCCCGCAACATTTGTCCTTCTCCGTAGAACATCCCTGTTTTTCCGACGACCTCCTTCATGATGATTTGGGCAAGTTCGCGTTGCATGTTATGGAACTCAGCTCGAAGTCGATGATCCTCGATATCTCCTATGTCCTTTGCCCATTGCAGAATATGGGCATCGCCGGATCTAGGTGACATGCGAAGGTTCTGGTGATCCCGTCTGTACTCCAGCATGTGGTGTAGGACATATAATCCATCATTAAGAGAATCGTTCGGTTGCTGGATGCAGTAGAAGTCGGTCTTATGGCCGAAGGCGGCCCTGCCGCCCCTTGTCTTCTTGTCCCTGACCTCTCCACCCCTTGCTTGGTAGTAAAACATAGCACTGTCGAGAACATCCTTGATGTGGGTGTAATCCTTTTTGTGAATGTTCTTCAACGAGTCCAAGTAATGAGCGTGGGAGAATCGGGGGTAGAGGATGATGAGGATGGCGCGCCTGCCGCTGCGCAAAATAAGTACACCACAAATTAATTAGCCTCCACCATGCAAATGAATGATTGAAATCGAAGGAAGGATAGCAGCGCGGATGACTTACACGGGATGATAAAGTACGAGAATCGCCTCCTTTTCCTTATTGGCGAGCATGAAAGTGACGATGTAATCCCTCGCGTATTCACGGTGCTTTGCGCAGACTCCCAAGAAGCCCTCGTGCATGTAGTACGGGTCAGCGACACAGATATTAGTATCTGCTCAACCCCGATGATGTAGTTCATGTGCAAGGCATAAAGGCGGACAAACGTAAAATCCATCTTCTTCACATGAAACATGTCGAATATGTAATCGAATCGGAGGAAGAACTTATCCGCGGGGAAGCTGTCGATGTACGACATTTGCCGTGGAACGTTAACCACGTAGAGTGGGTATCCTGGATCTTTCAAGGCGATGAGGCCTTTCTCTACCCGCATCGCATCATCATGAAGTCTCCTTAGATCGCCGAATCTGGCCCGTAGCGTTGCTGCAGGTAGGATTGGTTGACCGGGGATATGCCATTTATCCGCATCGGGGATATCTATACAGTCCTGAAGCCGAGGCTGCTGAGGCGGCTGGATCATAGAATTAGCTTTTTTGCCTTTCCTCGCTCTCTTCCTAGACTTCTTTACTACCGGAAGGTCGTCCATAATACGTTGAGACGACAATTCAGGCACCGACTCATGATGCTCAAACCCTGAGGAGGCGCCAGTATAGACATACTGTTGAGCGCCACCGTCGTCCTCATCCTCATCCATGGCGACGTCATCAGCGACTAATGGAGCCTCCTCCTTACCCTGTCCGCTATCACCCAACCCGACACCCGACGCTAATTGGGTAGGTGGGGTGTTGATGTTCATACTTTGTTGAGGCTGCGTGCTCGTGGGTGTGCTCCCGGCCGCCTCCAGACGAAGCAGACTCTTTGGCCACAACAGCACCCACCCATTGCAACAATCACCAAGCCGTCGCGGTGTCTCGTCGTCATCCCCCGCTAGTATTGGAGGAGGCAAATTCTCGTGGCCTGGTTTGACACTGGCCACGGAAACCTTGAAGACGTTCGGGGGGATCGGCCGGCTGTGGAACAATGGTTCCTTCGGCTTCATTATCGTCGCCTTCCCCACGTCCACCTTCTGGTCATCGATGGTGTACAATATGGTGCATGGGGTTTCGTCAGCCTGCAAAGAAAAGTCTGCGACGTGAGACATCCGAAAGGCAACGAAAATGGGAGATTATACATTTATATTGAAGGGGGCCGGTGTGACAGATATCGTGAGGGCGTCGAGCTCAGCCGAAGATGAAGCACCACCGAGCACGTCCGGTGTGGGAGCCAGTGCGGGAGCTGGTGCGGGAGCAGGTGCAGGAGCCGGTGCGGGAGCAGGTGCGGGTGCAACGCTAGTCGAGTTGTTCCCCAAGAAGTCGGCAAGGGGAAAGTCCTCTGCATTTTTTTCTGGATTTTGCCTTGTCCAAGTGATAACGCCCGTCACCAAGGAAGTAGACAAATCTGCAACCACCTGTTTTGCGGCAGCTACCGCTGTTGTGACTGTTTGAGATGATTTCTTCTCAACCGCAATGTCAACCTTCTTGTCGATGTTTTCTTCAGTTAACCTCCGTCTTTCCTTTCTCTCCTCCGTGGTCTCATGGTAGTACTTCTTCCACGTGGCGCCATCTCCAATACCGTGCACGCGTCCATACGACGGTCGAGTATCCACCGGTTGTCGTTTCAATATGTTCAACGCCCGGTTGAATGGAGTGTCCCACTTGGGCCTCGCCAATGCCTCAGACGGCGAGTCACTTTCGGCCGCAATCCGGTGCTGCTCTCTCTACAAAAGGCACATGGATCGTTTACAAATATGACTAACGTGTGCAGTCAAATTGATCAGAAACTAAAATTACCAGCAGTCTCATGAACTCCGTAATGACCGGTGTTGTCTCATAAACCTTGTTCACTAGGTCCCAACGGTGCCGGGCCCTGAGGACGTAACGCTCCTGTGGGACGGTGAAATCCGCCAAGGGGTCTGGGATGCCAAGACTCGCGGCTTCCGCGTCCTCCTTGGCCCATTTGGACCTCTTTCCGCCGTAACCACGGCTTCTGAGGTGGTGGCTCCCAATGTTCCTCTCTTGAAGCCCCTTCAGGTAGTGAGACTTTTTTTGGCAGCTTCGGGCTCGCAAGCCTCCTTGAATATTTGAAACTGCTCTTTCGTGATTGTCGGATTATCCTTTACAATCTCGGAGTAGGGTTCCTTCTTGTCGATGATCTTTGCTTTCACTCGATTTTTCCAGGCGGCCAACGCATTGCTAAACTTCGTCATGGCGTGTTTGTTTATCTTATTCATTGCCGAATCCTCATCTGGATCTTCATAATCCTTCTCATTCCGGCCCGGAAACAAGAATATCTAGTGAAACTTCTTTAGGAGGGAGCTCCTCATATTTTCTATCTTCGGTAGTTTCTCATCGTTGATGGTGGCGGTTGTCTGTATGATGCAGCCTATTTGATTGCCGTAGCATCTACGCGCTTCCTCGGGCGCCTTTGGCTCAAAATTGCCGTTGTCCACCTCCGTGACCACCAGTCTAGTAGTCTTGAGATTGTTAGGAAGACGTTGCTTCTTTGCTTTCTGTTCTACACCGGCTCCGCTCCCCGAGACAGCGCCGGTCTCAGTCTCAGCGCCGGTCTCGATGCCGGTATGAGTCTCAGCGTCGGTCTGAGTCTCAGCACCGGTCTCAGTCTCAGCGCCGGTCTCGATGTCGGTCTGAGTCTCAGCACCAGTCTCAGTCTCAGCACCGGTCTGCATGTCGGTCTCAGTCCCCGATGCCACCGGTTGATCATCGGCAAGGCTAAAAAATTCGTCTGCCGCCCAGTAGACGTCGTCGCAATCACCAGAACCCTGTCCTTCATCATTGCTAGCCATGTTTCCTACGATTAAATCTACTAAATTAATTCTAGACCTAATAAAATGAATAATGACATACAAAAGGCCTATGTTTTGTAGGAACGTTGACTCCTTCCTGGTGCGGCAAATCCCGGGCACTCGATATGTCCTAGTTTGTAGCACAAGTCATGCCGAAATTCACGGAAAATTTCGGCATGACCGTTGCTAAAAAGTGGACAAATCGAGAAACTGAAATTTGCCAGAACGGAAATGAATCAACATTCCGGCAAAACATATATAGGCCACTCAGTTTCATTCAAACAACAAAGCCACTTGGGCACAAACAACATGACCACTTCAATGAAAAGATATAATCAACAATAAAAGTCTAGGAAGGGATCATCTTTAAAATAAATCTTGCCTAAATAACCTAGATAATTAACCTAATTAAACTAGTTAACCTGACTAGTTCTTTGTCAAAGCCCTAACTAAATTTTTGCACTAACCTAGGTAATTAACCTAATTAAACTAGTTAACCTAACTACTTCTCTGTCAAAGCCCTAACTAAATTTTTGCCCTAACCTAGATAATTAACATAATTAAACTAGCTAACCTATGCATGAGAGAGAGAGGAGGGGTGGGGGCTTACAGAGGATGGCTCCGACGGTGGCGAGGGAGGCAGTGGTGGCGAGGGAGGCAGGGGCGTCTCCGGTGACGGCGAGGGAGGCAGTTGTGGTGAGGGAGGATCCGGTGGCATCGACGGCGGCTCTGGTGGCGTTGATGAGGCCGCGCGGCTTCGTGGCGTTGGGGGCGGCTCCGGTGGCGTTGACGGCGCACGGCTCTGGTGGCTCCGGGGGCGTCGACGTCGGCAAGAGACGGCGGCGAAGTGGGGCGACGGCGAATTGTGGAGACGACGGCAGGGTGGGTCGAGAGATTTGGGGGGCAAGTGGTGGCCGGGGGGAAACGGTTTTTTGGTTAAGTCAAAACTAGCGGTAGCGCGTTTCGTAGAACGCGCTATAGCTAAGGTAGCTATAGCACTTTTTGCAAAACGCGCTACTGCTATACATATGTAATTTTCTCTCTTTTTTATTTCCTTTTCTGTTTCTATAGTGGGGGGCCTGGAAACGCGCTGCAGCTGCGTTAGCTACATCGCCCCTTACTAACACACACTATAGCTAAGCCTTTCTCTGTTTTTTCGCTTTTTCATTTATTTTGCTTTACATTTTATTTTATTTTCTTTCTCCTTTTTCTGTTTCTTTCATTTTCATTTACTTTTCTATTTGTTTTTCATTTTATTTTATTTCCATTAGCAGTAGCGTTGTTACAGGGAAACGCGCTGCTACTCATGCCCTAGCAGTAGCGCGCTTCCTGCAAGGCCGCTACTGCTATGCGTATCCCATCGTTCCACCAATGGGAATATTAGTAGTAGCGCTTTTACGGGCACACGCGCTACTGCTAGGATCGTATCTGCAGCGCGGTTTATTCTGAACCGCTACTGCTATCTAGCACTAGCGCCCTTTTTTAACCCGCGTTGTTGCTAAATTTCTGTGTATAAGGTTTTCCCTAGTAGTGTTGGGTTGAATACTTTACCCTCAAAAACTGTTGCGATCCCCTATACTTGCGGGTTATCACCTGACTGGATCCGAACAGAACGTAGATGTGGTTGCAGCTGTGGTTGTGGCAGTGGCGGTTTGAGATGCCGATAGGGGAGGCGCGAGGGAGGGGGATAAGGAGGGTAAGGGGATGTGGTTCAAGGAATAAATTCTGAAATCGTGCGCCTAATCAAAATTTCGGTGCGAAACTTGAAACTTGGGCGGGGGAAACACACAATGCAGATTTAGCGCGTAAAATACTCGTGTGCGAGAAAAAAGAAAGTTTGCAGATCCCGTCTCAAAAAATGTACACGTGTACTTGATTTTTCTGGTCAATGGTACGCCTGGTTATTAGGAAATATCGCATAGGTAACTGACTTATGGGTCATTAATGCAAAAAAAATGCAAACGGGTACGGCATAGAAACCATGTGCTTTGTGATCTTCGAATGATTAACGCAAAAAATGCACACGGGCACAAATGCTAATCAACGCTCAAAGCCCTCAAAAGATACTCTTACCGACATTGTACGTTAATACTACAAACTTGCTGGCCAGACGCTGGCGTTCTCCTTCCTGGCCTTGTAGATGGCAGCCCACCGTGCTTCAATCTCCGCCAAGCTCTCCTCACCACGGCGTGCGGCCTCTTTTTTCTTGCAGCGGCGGGACTCTCTTTTCGTGTCAGCTTTCTGTCTTTTCTGCTCCTTCTGTGCGGCTTTGGTTGCCTCTAGATCCACCACCCATTCGGACATGGCAGCCTCAAAGTCTGCCCACGTAACTGTCTGACCGCCGGCGGCGATGAACTCAGTGCGGCGAGATGCCATCGCTTTCTTACCATGTGTGCGGTCGCGGGTGGCAAGGAACACGGTGCGGCGGGAGGCCATCGCTTCCTTACCAGTTACTGTGCGCCGCAGTGCCATGGGCAACGCTAGGAGAGAGCTCTGGGACGGAGGGGCCAGGCAGCCGTACAGTGCGGTGGTATTCGAGAACTCAACGACAAACAACAACAGAAATTTGGCTTCCCTTGCAATTTTGCTTGTTCATTATTGCACACGGTTCATCTTCGTCGCTTCCGGAAACAGTGTGCGTTGAGCCTATTGTGTGTTGCATTATGATTGGCCGGAACCCCAGCCACGCGGATCGCGCGTGTGCACTGTTGGATGTGCTGCGATCGAATGGCAATCCACGTTCCTCACATCACACCCCTGCACATGTAGTTGGATTAGATTTATATGCCCTAAATGCCTAGAAAATGCACATAATCCCCTAAATATGGTAAATGAGCTCGGAAAAATGCCAAATTTGAACACGGTGATTTGCAGGGTGTATGTTCGTCATAGAAAAAACTCCATGGCAAAGAACGAAGAACATTTGGATTCCCCTTCAATCTTGGGGATTTCCCTCTCGAAAGCATGGAACTTCCTCGGTGATGGTTTGATTTATGAAGGGCGTGCATGACGACATAAGCCGAACCTTCTGAAATTTTTACCAGGGCATGGTGAGGTCATACCATAGCACCATGCCAGGCGTCATGTTTTTAAGCATTTATTTCATTTTTTCTATAGTTGAAAACCCAACAAACAAACATTTGTGGTTGACTGTTGACACACATTTCTTCGAAATATCTGTCCATTCCTTGTAAAAGGCATGAGAATTTACTAAATGGCACGAGTATGGTTTTCTAGGCCATTCTTGTGGACCCTTTCATGCATCGATTGTCTGAACTTCAATTATGCACATTAATGCCTAGGAAATGCACATAATCCCCTAAATATGGCAAATGAACCTGGAAAAGTGTCAAATTTGAACACGGTGATTTGTAGGTGTATGTTCATCGTAGAAAAAAAACTCATGGACAAAGGACAAAGTAAATTTGGACCCCCCTTCAATCTTGGTGATTCCCCTCTCGAAACCATGAAACTTCCTCGGTGATGGTTCGATTTATAAAAGGCGTGCATCACGACATAAGGAAAACATTCTCCAATTTTTATCAGGGCATGGTGAGGCCATACCATGGCACCATGCTGCTACCTCTTGAGCATGCGTTGGTTCTCATTTGAAGAGGAAGGGGTGATGCAGCAAAGTAGCGTAAGTATTTCCCTCAGTTTTTGAGAATCAAGGTATCAATCCAGTAGGAGACTACATGCAAGTCACCTAGTACCTGTACAAACAATCAAGAACCTTGCAACCAACGCGATGAAGGGGTTGTCAATCCCTTCACGGCCACTTGCAAAAGTGATATCTGACAAAGATAATAAGATAAATATTTTTGGTATTTTTGTTGTATAGATTGGAAAAGTAAAGATTGCAAAATAAAAAGTAAACTAGAATTGTAGATTGGAAACTTGTATGATGTAAAGTAGACCCCGGGGCCATAGGTTTCACTAGTGGCTTCTCTCAAGATAGCATATATTACGGTGGGTGAAAAAATTATTGTCGAGCAATTGATAGAAAAGTGCATATTTATGAGAATACCTAGGCATGATCATGAACATAGGCATCACGTCCGTGACAAGTAGACCGAAATGATTCTGCATCTACTAATATTACTCCACACATCGACTGCTATCCAACATGCATCTAGAGTATTAAGTTCATAAGAATGGAGTAACGCATTAGGAAAGATGACATGATGTAGAAGGATAAACTCAAGCAATATGATATAAACCCCATCTTTTTATCCTCGATGGCAACAATACAATATGTGTCGGTTCCCTTTCTGTCATTGGGATCAAGCACCGCAAGATTGAACCCAAAGCTAAGCACTTCTCCCATTGCAAGAATGATCAATCTAGTAGGCCAAACTAAACCGATAATTCGAAGAGACTTGCAAAGATATTAAATCATGCATATAAGAATTCAGAGAAGAATCAAATATTATTCATAGATAATCTTCATCATAAACCCACAATTCATCGGATCTCGATAAACACACCGCAGAAAGAATTACATCGAATAGATCTCCAAGAAGACCGAGGAGAACTTTGTATTGAGATCCAAAGAGATAGAATAAGCCATCTAGCTAATAACTATGGACACGAAGGTCTGTGGTAAACTACGCACACATCATCGGAGAGGCTATGGTGTTGATGTAGAAGCCCTCCGTGATCGAATCCCCCTCCGGCAGATCACCGGAAAAGGTTCCAAGATGGGATCTCATGGGTATAGAAGGTTGTGGCAGTGGAAAAGTGGTTTCGTGGCTCCCCTGAATGTTTTCAGGGTATAAGAGTATATATATAAGCGAAAGAAGTAGGTCAGTGGAGCTACGAGGGGCCCACGAGTGTGGGGGCGTGCCTATGCCCTCTGGGCACGCCCTCCCGTCTCGTGGCCGCCTCGTTGCTTCCTTGACCTCCACTCCAAGTCTCCTAAGTTGCGTTTGTTCCAAGAAAGATCCTCGTGAAGGTTTCGTTCCGTTTGATATTCCTTTTCTACGAAACACTGAAATAGGCAAAAAAAATAGCAATTTGCACTGGGCCTTTGGTTAATAGGTTAGTCCCAAAAATAATATAAAAAGGTATATTAAAGCCCATTAAACATCCAAAACAGCTAATATAATAGCATGGAACAATCAGAAATTATAGATACGTTGGAGACATATCACACGCCAGGCGTCATGTTTTCCAACCATGTGTTTCATTTTTTGTATAGTTGTTAACTGAGTAAACGACGCGTTTATGGTTGACTATTGCCACATATTTCCTTAAAATATCTGCCCATTCCTTGTAAAAGGCATGAGAATGTGCTAAATAACATGAGCATGGTTTTTCAGACCGTTCTTGTGCACCTTTTCGTGCACCGATTGTTCGAATTTGAATTATGTCCATTAATGCCTAGAAAATGCACATAATCCCCTAAATATGGTAAATGTGCACGCGAAAATGTCAAATTTGAACATGTTGCATTTGAGGAGGTATGTTGATCGTTGGAAAAAACTGAATGACAAACTACAACAAAAATTTGGATTCCCCTTCAATCTTGGTGATTTTCCTCTCGAAAGCATGGAACTTCCTCGGTGATGGTTCGACTTATGAAGGGCAGGCATGACGACATAAGCCAAACCTTCTCAAATTTTTACCAGGGCATGGTGAGGTCATACCATGGCACCATGCCAGGCGTCATGTTTTTTAAGCATTTATTTCTTTTTTTCTATAGTTGAAAACCCAACAAACAAACATTTGTGGTTGACTATTACCACACATTTCATCGAAATATCTATTCATTATTCCTTGTAAAAAGAATTAGAATTTACTAAATGGCATGAGCATGGTTTTCCAGGTCGTTCTTGTGACCCTTTCATGCAACAATTGTTTGAACTTGAATTATGTGCATTAATGCATAGGAAATGCACATAATCCCCTAAATATGGCAAATGAACGACTTGGAAAAGTGTCAAATTTGAACACGGTGATTTGCAGGTTGTATGTTCATCATAGAAAAAACGCGTGGACAAAGGACAAAGGAAATTTGGACCCCCTTCAATCTTGTTGATTTCCCCCTCGAAACCATGAAACTTCCTCGGTGAAGGTTCGTTTTATGAAAGGTGTGCATGAGGACATTTTTACCAGGGCACGATGAGGTCATACCATGGCACCACACCAGGTCGTCATGTTTTTCCAAGCATGTATTTCATTTTTGTATAGTTGTTAACCCAGTAAGCGACGTGTTTATGGTTGACTATTGTCACACATTTCCTTGAAATATCTGCCCATTCCTTGTAAAAGGCATGAGAACGTACTAAATAGACCAGCATGGTTTTCCAGACCGTTCTTGTGCACCTTTTCATGCATCGATTGTTCGAATTTGAATTATGTGCATAATTAATGCCTAGAAAATGCACATAATCCCCTAAATATGGTAAATGATGAGTTCAAAAAAATGTCAAATTTGAACACGTTGCATTTGAGGCGGTATATTGATCATTGAAAAAAAATTGAATGACAAACTATGACGAAAATTTGGATTTCCTTTCAATCTTGGTGATTTCCTTCTCGAAAGTATTGAACTTCCTCGGTGATGGTTCGATTTATGAAGGGCGTGCATGACGACATAAATCAAACCTTCTCGCTTTTAACCAGGGCACAGCGATGCCATACCATGGCACCATGCCAGCCGTCATGTTTTTCAAGCACATATTTCATTGTTCTATAGTTGATAACCCAGTAAATGATGCGTTTGTGGTTGACTATTGCTACGCATTCCATTGAAATCGCTACCCATTCCTTGTAAAAGTCTTGAGAAATTATTAAATACTACGAGTATGGTTTTTCCAGACCGTTATTGTGCACCCTTTCATGAACCGATTGTTCGAATTTGAATTACGTGCATTAATGCCTACAAAATGCACATAATCCCCTAAATATTGTAAATGAACCCGGAAAAGTGTCAAATTTGAACATGGTGATTAGAAGGGTTTATGTTCATTGTAGAAAAAACTCATGGATGAAGGACCAAGTAAATTTGGATTCCCATTCAATCTCGGTGATTTACTATCGCACACGATTCATCTTCGTCGCCTCTGTGAACCGTGTGTGTTCATTTACACATGCAAAAGGAAAAGAAAACCCTCGCCCACTTCGTCCTCACTCACTCGTCGCAGACTCCTCCACAACTCTGCACCATAAGCTCGATGGCTGTTGGCGGCGGGCATAGGTCGCGCTCCAAACGGCACCAGATTTCGCCTCCATCGCTTTCCGTCGCCTATCTGCACCGATATTCTAGACTCTGGTCGACTGGGGTTTTCTGCGGAATTGGGCTTGGGATTTTTCTCATGGAGAAGGTAATCAACTTAATTAGTGAAATATTCACTCACCTCTTATCGCAGTTCGTCCGTCGCTATTAATCAACCGGCGGAAATTGCCGTGGAATCATTTTTGTTATAGCTGATTCGTGGGTGTTCATTCACGTGTCTACAGTGCGAGCACAAATCAGGCAACTGTGGTCATGGCCAGTCGGAAACGAAGTTCTATCTCACCATTTCGGATGACTTCAGCGACCGCTCGGTATGTTCAATCCCAACCTAACACGGTCGGCATGGCCTAAATTTGTGAACACGTACCGTCTGTTGCTACATTATATATATATTTGCATCAAATCTTTGTTACATTATCTATTTTTAATTGTATCAACTACTCCCATATTTGCATCTTGCTCTATTATTTCAATATATATAATTTACGATCTTAATTTTCATTTCAAGCAGTACATCCCTTGCTTTGCAAGAACAGGAGTAGAAGGAAATCTTGCGCACTATATATTCTTATGCCATGTTCTGAATAAACAATACCTTTCCACCTTTTAAGCAGGATATGTTGGATGCATAGTGAACGATCTGTATGTTACTAAGCGTACCAAATTTCACTGGAAGGACTTGATGAATGCCATAAACTTTGTTGATAATCTGACAGAGATAGCACAACATATGAACACTGGATTTTGGATGGGATTAATTAGAACTATGGTGCACACACTGAACAAGACCAATTGTGTGCACAAAACGCTGCTAAAAAGTCTTATTTTAATGTTGATGCTCATAAACTATATATATCTTTAACGATAAGTTACAATTATTTTTTATTCTACATGTCAACAGAAATTGCCCCCTGTAGCAGTTCCTGGATCGATTTCCCGGCGTGGTCGAATTACATTTGTGCCTGCTAATAACGCCAAAGTGATTGTAAGGTACCGCATTTCCCACAGAAATGGGACCATTCAAATTAACAAGTTCTCGCTTCTCGTGGCAATGCATCCACATTGGAAAATTGGATACACTATTCTACTCATGATCTACCAAGGCACATGAGGGCTCTTTCTTTTCATTGATGAGATGTCGAGTTGCCGTGATCAAGCTGCTTCTAGTGGATAGTTGTGGTTGTTGGCCCTCGGCCTCTTAAAATGTGCTAGCTATTACTATATATCTTAAGTATGTAGATATGGACCATATGGTTGTTGGCCCTTAGCCTCTTAAAATGTGATAGTTGCTACTATGTTAAAGTATGTAGATATGGACCATATGGTTGTCAAAACCGTGTTATGAAGATCCTCCTTTTGTCGAATAATATAAACACTATATATATGTTACTCAAATGCTGTTACCCAAGTTCATAAATTTTCATGAAAAGTATTTGTAGCGTACACACTTCATTGAGTTTAAGCGTCTGTTCGATGACTAGAAGGCATTTGCATATTAACTGTTCATATTGCAAATTCACACACATGTTAACATAAGGAAACATATGTGTAACATACTAATCATCGCACACGAGTACTTGCAGACGTATCATGTGCGATACTCCGCCACCGCAAGCAACTAGTTTGCGTTTTTCAAAGTTTTTTGTACACACAGAATTGCACATGAAATAACTGCATTGACCATCTGTGTTGTAATTTCTCATCGCAAACAGTTCATTCGAGTCGGCTGTTTGCCACGTATCACACACATCTTGTTTACACGACTCGTTTGTGTTATCTTGACTCATCACAAACAGTTCATCCATGTGAACTGTATGCCACATATCACACACATCTTGTTAAGTTGAACCGTTTCTATTGTGTTCCCTAATCGAAAACAGTTCGTCTGAGTTAATTGTATGTCGTATATCTCACACACATTGATATGGATGCCCGTTTCTGTTGTTCTACCTCATCACATACAGTTTCAATGGATTAACCGTGTGTCCTGCATCGCACACATTGTTATGGCTGCCCGTTTCTATTATTCTGCCTCATCGCAGACAGTTTGAATGGATTAACCATGTGTCTTGCATCACACACACAACTAAAATCTGAACCGTGTTTGATGGCTCCGTCATTACAAACGTTTTGCACCTTTTGATAGTTTTTTACACCACCATTTGTGATTATTGCATCGCACACAGTTTCGGCAAAGGGTCTCTGATCGTAGTGTCACGTTAGCAGTATCCTGCGGTAGTGACTGTTGGAAATATGCCCTAGAGGCAATAATAAATTGATTATTATTATATTTCCTTGTTCATGATAATCGTTTATTATCCATGCTAGAATTGTATTGATAGGAAACTCAGATACATGTGTGGATACATACACAACACCATGTCCCTAGTAAGCCTCTAGTTGACTAGCTCGTTAATCAATAGATGGTTACGGTTTCCTGACCATGGACATTGGATGTCGTTGATAACGGGATCACATCATTAGGAGAATGATGTGATGGACAAGACTCAATCCTAAGCCTAGCACAAGATCATGTAGTTCGTATGCTAAAGCTTTTCTAATGTCAAGTATCATTTCCTTAGACCATGAGATTGTGCAACTCTCGGATACCGTAGGAGTGCTTTGGGTGTGCCAAACGTCACAACGTAACTGGGTGGCTATAAAGGTACACTACGGGTATCTCTGAAAGTGTTTGTTGGGTTGGCACGAATCGAGATTGGGATTTGTCACTCCGTGTAAACGGAGAGGTATCTCTGGGCCCACTCGGTAGGACATCATCATAATGTGCACAATGTGACCAAGGGGTTGATCACGGGATGATGTGTTACGGAACGAGTAAAGAGACTTGCCGGTAACGAGATTGAACAAGGTATCGGTATACCGACGATCGAATCTCGGGCAAGTACCATACCGCTAGACAAAGGGAATTGTATACGGGATTGATTGAGTCCTTGACATCGTGGTTCATCCGATGAGATCATCGTGGAACATGTGGGAGCCAACATGGGTATCCAGATCCCGCTGTTGGTTATTGACCGGAGAACGTCTCGGTCATGTCTGCATGTCTCCCGAACCCGTAGGGTCTACACACTTAAGGTTCGATGATGCTAGGGTTATAAAGGAAGTTTGTATGTGGTTACCGAATGTTGTTTGGAGTCCCGGATGAGATCCCGGACGTCACGAGGAGTTCCGGAATGGTCCGGAGGTAAAGATTTATATATAGGAAGTCCTGTTTCGGCCATCGGGACAAGTTTCGGGGTCATCGGTATTGTACCGGGACCACCGGAAGGGTCCCGGGGGCCCACCGGGTGGGGCCACCTGCCCCGGGGGGCCACATGGGCTGTAGGGGGTGCGCCTTGGCCTACATGGGCCAAGGGCACCAGCCCCTAGAGGCCCATGCGCCAAGATATAGGAAAAAGGGGAGAGTCCTAAAAGGGGAAGGCACCTCCGAGGTGCCTTGGGGAGGATGGACTCCTCCCCCCCTCTTAGCCGCACCCCTTCCTTGGAGGAAGGGGCAAGGCTGCGCCTCCCCCCTCTCCCCTGCCCCTATATATAGTGGAGGGGAGGGAGGGCATCCATACCTGAGCCCTTGGCGCCTCCCTCCCTCCCGTGACACCTCCTCCTCTCCCGTAGGTGCTTGGCAAAGCCCTGCAGGATTGCCACGCTCCTCCATCACCACCACGCCGTTGTGCTGCTGCTGGATGGAGTCTTCCTCAACCTCTCCCTCTCTCCTTGCTGGATCAAGGCGTGGGAGACATCGTCGAGCTGTACGTGTGTTGAACGCGGAGGTGCCGTCCGTTCGGCACTAGATCATCGGTGATTTGAATCACGACGAGTACGACTCCATCAACCCCGTTCACTTGAACGCTTCCGCTTAGCGATCTACAAGGGTATGTAGATGCACTCTCCTTCCCCTCGTTGCTAGTCTCTCCATAGATAGATCTTGGTGACACATAGGAAAATTTTGAATTTCTGCTACGTTCCCCAACAGTGGCATCATGAGCTAGGTCTATTGCGTAGATTCTTTGCACGAGTAGAACACAAAGTAGTTGTGGGCGTCGATATTGTTCAATATGCTTGCCGTTACTAGTCTTATCTTGATTCGGCGGCATCGTGGGATGAAGCGGCCCGGACCAACCTTACACGTACGCTTACGTGAGACCGGTTCCACCGACAAACATGCACTAGTTGCATAAGGTGGCTGGCGGGTGTCTGTCTCTCCCACTTTAGTCGGATCGGATTCGATGAAAAGGGTCCTTATGAAGGGTAAATAGCAATTGGCATATCACGTTGTGGTTAATGCGTAGGTAAGAAACGTTCTTGCTAGAAACCCATAGCAGCCACGTAAAACATGCAAACAACAATTAGAGGACGTCTAACTTGTTTTTGCAGGGTATGCTATGTGATGTGATATGGCCAAAAAGGATGTGATGAATGATATATGTGATGTATGAGATTGATCATGTTCTTGTAATAGGAATCACGACTTGCATGTCGATGAGTATGACAACCGGCAGGAGCCATAGGAGTTGTCTTTATTTATTTGTGACCTGCGTGTCAACTTAAACGTCATGTAATTACTTTACTTTATTGCTAACCGTTAGCCATAGTAGTAGAAGTAATAGTTGGCGAGGCAACTTCATGAAGACATGATGATGGAGATCATGATGATGGAGATCATGGTGTCATGCCGGTGACGATGATGATCATGGAGCCCCGAAGATGGAGATCAAAAGGAGCAAAGTGATGATGGCCATATCATGTCACTATTTGATTGCATGTGATGTTTATCATGTTTATACATCTTATTTGCGTAGAACGACGGTAGTAAATAAGATGATCCCTTACAACAATTTCAAGAAGTGTTCTCCCCTAACTGTGCACCGTTGCGACAGTTCGTGTTTCGAAGCACCACGTGATGATCGGGTGTTAGATTCTAACGTTCACATACAACGGGTGTAAGACAGATTTACACACGCAAAACACTTAGGGTTAACTTGACGAGCCTAGCATGTACAGACATGGCCTCGGAACACGGAGACCGAAAGGTCGAACATGAGTCGTATAGAAGATACGATCAACATGAAGATGTTCACCGATGGTGACTAGTCCGTCTCACGTGATGATCGGACACGGCCTAGTTTGACTCGGATCATGTAATCACTTAGATGACTAGAGGGATGTCTATCTGAGTGGGAGTTCATAAGATGAACTTAATTATCCTGAACATAGTCAAAAGGTTTTTGCAAATTATGTCGTAGCTCACGCTATAGTTCTACTGTTTAGATATGTTCCTAGAGAAAGTTTAGTTGAAAGTTGATAGTAGCAATTATGCGGACTAGGTCCGTAAACTGAGGATTGTCCTCATTGCTTCATAGAAGGCTTATGTCCTTAATGCACCGCTCAGTGTGCTGAACCTCGAATGTTGTCTGTGGTTGTTGCGAACATCTGACATACACGTTTTGATAACTACGTGATAGTTCAGTTAAACGGTTTAGAGTTGAGGCACCAAAGACGTTTTTGAAACATCGCGAAACATATGAGATGTTTTGAGGGCTGAAATTGGGATTTCAGGCTCGTGCCCATGTCAAGAGGTATAAGACCTCCGATGACTTTCTTAACCTGCAAACTAAGGAGAAAAGCTCAATTGTTGAGCTTGTGCTCAGATTGTCTGAGAACAACAATCATTTGAATCGAGTGGGAGTTGATCTTCCAGATAAGACAGTGATGGTTCTCCAAAGTCATTGCCACCAAGCTGTTAGAGCTTCGTGATGAACTATAACATATCAGGGATAGATATGATGATCCTTGAGGTATTCGCGATGTTTGACACCGCGAAAGTAGAAATCAAGAAGGAGCATCAATTGTTGATGGTTGGTGAAACCACTAGTTTCAAGAAGGGCAAGGGCAAGAAGGGATACTTCATGAAACGGCAAATCAGCTGCTGCTCTAGTGAAGAAACCCAAGGTAAAACCCAAACCCGAGACTAAGTGCTTCTGTAATAAGGGGAACAACCACTAGAGCAGAACTACCCTAGATACTTGGTAGATAAGAAGGCTGGCAAGGTCGATAGAAGTATATTGGATATACATTGTGTTAATGTGTACTTTGCTAGTACTCCTAGTAGCACCAGGGTATTAGATACCGGTTCAGTTGCTAAGTGTTAGTAACTCGAAACAAAAGGCTACGGAATAAACGGAGACTAGCTAAAGGTGAGCTGACGATATGTGTTGGAAGTTTTTCCAAGCTTGATATGATCAAGCATCGCACACTCCCTCTACCAAAGAGATTGGTGTTAAACCTAAATAATTGTTATTTGGTGTTTGCGTTGAGCATAGACATGATTGGATTACGTCTATCGCAATACGGTTATTCATTTAAGGAGAATAATGGTTACTCTGTTTATTTGAATAATACCTTCAATGGTCTTACACCTAAAATGAATGGTTTATTAAATCTCGATCGTAGTGATACACATGTTCATGCCAAAAGATAGTAATGATAGTACCACCTACTTGTGGCACTGCCACGTAAGTCATATCGGTATAAAACGCATGAAGAAGCTCCATATTGATGGATCTTTGGGCTCACTCGTTTTTGAAAAGTTTGAGACATGCGAACCATGTCTATTGGTGTATACGCATGAAGAAACTCCATGCAGATGGATCGTTTGGACTCACTTGATTTTGAATCACTTGAGACATGCAAATCATACCACATGGGCAAGATGACTGAAAGCCTCGGTTTCAGTAAAATGGAACAAGATAGCAACTTGTTGGAAGCAACACATTTTGATGTGTGCAGTCCAATGAGTGCTGAGGCATGCAGTGAACATCGTTATGTTCTTACTTCACAGATGATTCGAGTAGATGTTGAGTATATTTACTTGATGAATCACGAGTCTGAATTATTGAAAGGTTCAAGTAATTTCAGTGTGAAGTTGAAAGATCGTCGTGACAAGAGGATAAAAGATCTATGATATGATCATAGAGATGAATATCTGAATCACAAGTTTGGCACAGAATTAAGACATTGTGGAAATTGTTTCACAACTGATACAGCCTGGAACACCATAGTGTGATGGTGTGTCCAAACGTCATAGTTGCACCCTATTGGATATGGTGCATACCATGATTTCTCTTATCGAGTTACCACTATCGTTCATGGGTTAGGCATTAGAGACAACCACATTCACTTTAAATAGGGCACCACATAATTTCGTTGAGACGACACCGTATGAACTATGGTTTGGAGAAACCTAAGTTGCCGTTTCTTGAAAGTTTGGGGCTGCGACGTTTATATGAAAAAGTTTCAGGCTGATAAGCTCGAACCCAAAGCGGATGAAATGCATCTTCATAGGACACCCAAAACAGTTGGGTATACCTCCTGTCTCAGATCCAAAAGCAATAAGGGATTGTTTCTAGAATCAGGTCCTTTCTCGAGGAAAAGTTTCTCTCGAAAAGTTGAGTGGAAGGATGGTGGAGACTTGATGAGGTTATTGAACCGTCACTTCAACAAGTGTGTAGCAGGGCACAGGAAGTTGTTCCTGTGGCACCTACACCAATTGAAGTGGAAGCTTATGATATTGATCATGAAACTTCGGATCAAGTCACTACCAAACCTCGTGGGATGACAAGGATACGTACTACTTCAGAGTGGTACGTAATCCTGTCTTGGAAGTCATGTTGCTGGACAACAATGAACCTACGAGCTATGGAGAAGCGATGGTGGGCCCGAATTCCGATAAATGGCTCAAGGCCATAAAACCCGAGAGAGGATCCATGTATGAAAACAAAGTGTAGACTTTGGAAGAACTACTTGATGGTCGTAAGGCTGTTAGGTACATATGGATTTTGAAAGGAAGACAGACAATGATGGTAAGTGTCACCATTGAGAAAGCTCGACTTGTCGTTAAGATGTTTTTCGACAAGTTCAAGGAGTTGACTACGATGAGACTTTCTCACTCGTAGCGATGCTAAGAGTCTGTTGGAATTATATTAGCAATTACTGCATTATTTATGAAATCTTGCAGATAGGATGTCAAAACATTGTTTCCTCGACGATTCTTGAGGAAAGGTTGTATGTGATACAACCGGAAGGTTTTGTCTATCCTGAAATATGCTAATAAGTATGCAAAGCTCCAGCAATCCTTCTGAGGACTGGAGTGAGCATCTCGGAGTTGGAATGTATGCTTTGATGATGATCAAAGATTTTGGGTGTATACAAAGTTTATGAGAAACTTATATTTCCAAAGAAGTGAGTGGGAGCACTATAGAATTTCTGATGAGTATATGTTGTTGACATATTGTTGATCAGAAATGATGTAGAATTTCTAGAAAGCATATAGGGTTATTTGAAAGGTGTTTTCAATAGAAAACCTGGATCAAGCTACTTGAACATTGAGCATCAAGATCAATAAGATAGATCAAAATGCTTAATAATACTTTCAAATGAGCACATACCTTGACATGATCTTGAAGGTGTTCAAGATGAACCAGTCAAAGAAGGAGTTCTTGCCTGAGTTGTAAGGTACGAAGTTAAGACTTAAAGCTCGACCACGGCAGAATAGAGAGAAAGGACGAAGGTCGTCCCCTATGCTTAAGACGTAGGCTCTTCAGTATGCTATGCTGTGTACCGCACCTGAAGTGTGCCTTGCCATGAGTCAGTCAAGGGGTACAAGAGTGATCCAAGAATGGATCACAGGACAGCGGTCAAAGTTATCCTTAGTAACTAGTGGACTAAGGAATTTTCTCAATTATGGAGGTGGTAAAAGAGTTCGTCGTAAAGGGTTACGACGATGCAAGCTTAACACCTATCCGGATAGCTCTGAGTAGAGATACCGGATACGTATAATGGAGCAACAATTTAGAATAGCTCCAAGTAGAACAGTTATTTGGAATAGCTCCAAATAGAACGTGGTAGCTGCATCTAGGAGATGACATAGAGATTTGTAAAGCACACACGGATCTGAAAGGTTCAGACCCGTTGACTATAACCTCTCTCACAAGCATAACATGATCAAACCTAGAACTCATCGAGTGTTAATCACATGGTAAATGTGAACTAGATTATTGACTCTAGTAAACTCTTTGGGTGTTAGTCACATGGGGATGTGACCTTGAGTGTTAATCACATATCGATGTGAACTAGATTATTGACTCTAGTGCAAGTGGGAGACTGTTGGAAATATGCCCTAGAGGCAATAATAAATTGATTATTATTATATTTCCTTGTTCATGATAATCGTTTATTATCCATGCTAGAATTGTATTGATAGGAAACTCAAATACATGTGTGGATACATAGACAACACCATGTCCCTAGTAAGCCTCTAGTTGACTAGCTCGTTAATCAATAGATGGTTACGGTTTCCTGACCATGGACATTGGATGTCGTTGATAACGGGATCACATCATTAGGAGAATGATGTGATGGACAAGACCCAATCCTAAGCCTAGCGCAAGATCATGTAGTTCGTATGCTAAAGCTTTTCTAATGTCAAGTATCATTTCCTTAGACCATGAGATTGTGCAACTCCCGGATACCGTAGGAGTGCTTTGGGTGTGCCAAACGTCACAACATAACTGGGTGGCTATAAAGGTACACTACGGGTATCTCTGAAAGTGTCTGTTGGGTTGGCACGAATCGAGATTGGGATTTGTCACTCCATGTAAACGGAGAGGTATCTCTGGGCCCACTCGGTAGGACATCATCATAATGTGCACAATGTGACCAAGGGGTTGATCACGGGATGATGTGTTACGGAACGAGTAAAGAGACTTGCCGGTAATGAGATTGAACAAGGTATCGGTATACCGACGATCGAATCTCGGGCAAGTACCATACCGCTAGACAAAGGGAATTGTATACGGGATTGATTGAGTCCTTGACATCGTGGTTCATCCGATGAGATCATCGTGGAACATGTGGGAGCCAACATGGGTATCCAGATCCCGCTGTTGGTTATTGACCGGAGAACATCTCGGTCATGACTACATGTCTCCCGAACCCATAGGGTCTACACACTTAAGGTTCGATGACGCTAGGGTTATAAAGGAAGCTTGTATGTGGTTACCGAATGTTGTTCGGAGTCCCAGATGAGATCCCGGACGTCACGAGGAGTTCCGGAATGGTCCGAAGGTAAAGATTTATATATAGGAAGTCCTGTTTCGGCCATCGGGACAAGTTTCGGGGTCATCGGTATTGTACCGGGACCACCGGAAGGGTCCCGGGGGCCCACTGGGTGGGGCCACCTGCCCCGGGGGGCCACATGGGCTGTAGGGGGTGCGCCTTGGCCTACATGGGCCAAGGGCACCAGCCCCTAGAGGCCCATGCGCCAAGATATAGGAAAAAGGGGAGAGTCCTAAAGGGGGAAGGCACCTCCGAGGTGCCTTGGGGAGGATGGACTCCTCCCCCCCTCTTAGCCGCACCCCTTCCTTGGAGGAAGGGGCAAGGCTGCGCCTCCCCCCTCTCCCCTGCCCCTATATATAGTGGAGGGGAGGGAGGGCATCCATACCTGAGCCCTTGGCGCCTCCCTCCCTCCCGTGACACCTCCTCCTGTCCCGTAGGTGCTTGGCGAAGCCCTGCAGGATTGCCACGCTCCTCCATCACCACCACGCCGTTGTGCTGCTGCTGGATGGAGTCTTCCTCAACCTCTCCCTCTCTCCTTGCTGGATCAAGGCGTGGGAGACATCGTCGAGCTGTACGTGTGTTGAACGCGGAGGTGCCGTCCGTTCGGCACTAGATCATCGGTGATTTGAATCACGACGAGTACGACTCCATCAACCCCGTTCACTTGAACGCTTCCGCTTAGCGATCTACAAGGGTATGTAGATGCACTCTCCTTCCCCTCGTTGCTAGTCTCTCCATAGATAGATCTTGGTGACACGTAGGAAAATTTTGAATTTCTGCTACGTTCCCCAACAGTGACTCTTTGCAATCTAGCATAAAGCTTGGCTCTGTGTCGGTGATTTCAATGAGACAATAAGTGCTTCTGAACATTTTTCCCGAGCGGCTAGGCCTGAATATCAAATGCGGGTGTTCAGAGAAGCAGTAGATGATTGTTTGTTTCATGACTGGGCTGGTCTGGGATGGAATATGCATGGGATAATGGGAAACAAGGAAATGTGAATGTAAAAGCCAGATTGGATAGGGGATTTGGAAACCCCCATTATGTTCATATGTTCCCGGATACACATGTCCGGCATATTGCCACCGCAGAGTCCTATCATTGCTTTGTGTTAATTGATCCGCGAGAACACTTGGCCAGAGAAAATGTACGAGCTGCTAGATAGTTTCGGTATGAAGACGTATGGAAGACACATGTTGACTATGACCAGTTTGTTCTCCAACATTGGCAAAAGGGAGTTGGACAACATGGTTTGGACGGCGTGGTAAATGCTCTCAGCGACATGCAGCAGAAGCTTGCTAACTGGGAAGCAAAGGAATTTGGGAGCCTAACACGCAAGGTTCGGAAGCTGCGCACAAAGCTTGATCGTTTAAGAGCTCGCTGCATGGGGTGCAGGCCAACAGATGAAGAACGCACCATCAGGAAGCAATTGCGTGAAGCTCTCCAACAGGAGGAAATATGGATGCGGCAACGATCCAGAGTTCTATGGTTACGGAAGGGAGATCGGAACACAGGCTATTTCCATGCCCAAGTAGCTTTACGGAAACGCATTAACAGAATTGAGTTTCTTGAGAGGGCTGATGGCTCAACGTGTCAGACAATGGAAGAAAATCATGAAGAAGTCCAAGGTTTTTATGAAGCCCTTTATACATCACAGGGTTTCCGACCTATGGACGAGCTGCTCAATTTGGTTCCGCCCAAGGTGACACCACTCATGAATGAACACCTCGACAAGCTGCTTACAGCTCAAGAGGTCAAGGTAGCCTTGTTCCAAATGGCACCGTCAAAGGCACCAGGGGTGGACGGATTTACAACGGGGTTTTTTCAGTAGCGCTGGGAGCTTCTTGAGGAAGATATAGTGCAGGCTGTTTTGGATTTCTTGAATGGGGGTGAGTTGCTAGTGGAAATGAATGACACTTCCATTACCCTCATACCTAAAGTAAGGTACCCGCAGCGTATCTGACAATATAGACCAATTTCTCTTTGCTCTGTGCTCTATAAAATTGCATCCAAATGTATCACTAAGAGAGTTAGGGAGTTTCTTGGAGATATCATTGGTGAAGAACAGAGTGCTTTTATTCCCGGCCGTCTCATTACTGATAATGTACTTATTGCGTATGAAAGCGTTCATGCAATGAGGAGGCGAAAGAAAGGGAGAAATCATGTGTGTGCAGTCAAACTTGACATGATGAAAGCATACGACCAAGTTGAATGGCACTATCTAGAAGCTATCATGTCAAGGTTGGGCTTTAGTCCAAGTTTTGTTAGACTGGCCATGAAATGCGTGACTTCTGTCAGGCTTACAGTGCGTGTGAATGGGGTATTGATGCCATACTTCACCCCATCCAGGGGCTTGCGCCAAGGGGACCCCTACTCACCCTAACTATTCATGCTTTGCGTGGAGGGTTTTACGACACTCTTGAATAACTTGGATGGCGCACAAGTGGATAGGGGGATCATAGTAAGCAATCACTCGCCTTGGGTGAATCATCTTCTCTTTGTTGATGAAAGTCTTATCTTTATGAGTGCAAAGGAGACGAGCGCCCGAAGGCTGAATCAAGTTCTGAGGATCTATGGCGATTGCTCTGGACAGGGTGTAAACAGAGGAAAAAGCTCCATCTATTTTAGTCCAAACACACCTGACCCAGTTAGACAACATATGAAGTTTCTTCTAGGCATCACGGTCAAAGCTTTCAACGGGAGATATCTTGGTTTGCCTACTGCAACTGGACGGATCACAAGTGGTACCTTTGATCATTTGAAAGAGAGGATCCGAAGCAAGTTGGAGGGAGGGACGGAACACATGATTTCATGTGCAGGACGAGAGACATGTCTAAAATCAGTGGCCCAAGTGATTCCGGCATTTTCTATGAGTTGTTTTAAGTTAACAAAAAAATTGCAAGGGACTCACATCAAGTATGGCGCGCTACTGGTGGAGCAGTTCTCTTGATCGTCGATCTTTGCATTGGGTTGATTGGGATACCCTTGCAACACCAAAAGAGAAGGGCGGGATGGGATTCAGAAGTATGCAGCTCTTCAACTTGGCCCTTCTCGAAAAACATGGATGGAGACTCGTCATGAGCCCAGACTCACTCTGTGCACGGGTGCTCAAAGGGAAATACTTCCCGACCACCAGCTTCATGGAGGCCACCGTGCATCTGCATGCTTCATCTATGTGGCGCGCGATTTTGGCTAGACGGGAAGCCCTTGGGGTTGGTATGATCAAGCGGATTGGTGACGGCACAACGGTATCGATCTGGGACGACCCTTGGATCCCATGAATCATATCCATGAAACCGTCGATCCAATTGGGTACTGCCAACTTACACATGGTCTCTGATTTAATTGACTCTGATATTGGGATGTGGAAGGTGGATGTAGTGAGGGAAAATCTCATACCCAATGAAGTTGCGGCTATCTTAAACATACCCTTGCGGCGTATGGGAGGGGAAGACAATTGGGCATGGTCAATAGAGAAAGCAGGAGTCTATACTGTCAAATCAGCGTACCGATCCCTAGTGATTCGCAACGAGCATTTGGCTCTAGAAGAAGGGTCGGTTATAGAATCCTCAATGGCAGACAAGCAGCTATGGACGAGGCTTTGGAAGCCGAACGTGGTACCAAAAGTCCGTGTGTTTTGGTAGCGAGTGCTACGTGGGATTCTCCATGTCGAAAGCACTCTTAAACACAGACACATATTGACTCTTGCTAGGTGCAAAGTGTGCTTAGCAGCCGATGAGGACATGTATCATGCACTCATAAAATGCTCTCATGCAAAGTGTTTCTGGAGGAAAGCAAGCAAATGGATTCACATAAAGCTCCTAGAGCTACATGTGATCACATGGGCCAGCGATATTCTTTGTGACGCTATGTTTGATGCGTCGGATAGAGCAAAAAAATTCTTGGTAATGTGGGCAATCTGGACTTCTCGAAATAATATTACTCATGACAAAGCTAATATGAACCCGACCCAGTTACTCAAGATGATCAAAGATGCTCTTGCGGTGTTGGAACTCCCGACCAAACACGCGAGTATTCTGCCGGGTTACGGTTGGAGGCCACCATAGGAGGAGTGGATAAAGATCAATACGGATGCTGGTATTTCTATGCAGGGGCATATAGGAGGTATTGGAGGTGTTGCGAGATCATCTTCGGCTTTCATTTCTGCTTAGTGCAAGCCTTGCCCGGGTATTACGGATCCTCTTGTCGCGGAGGCTTCAGCCGTTTGTGAAGGTGTGATTGTGGCAAACCTCCATGGATTCGTGCGTGTGGAGATTGAGACAGACAGTTTGAAGGTGGTGAACCTCTGGGAATCGCGCCGGACTTCCCGCTCTGTGTTAGCGCCGTTATTTTTAGATATTGAAGAGCTAGCTGCTAGTTTTCTTTCTTTTTGATATTCATCATGTAAAGAGACATGCAAACATCCTCGCCCACCTTTGTGCCCAGCATGCATGCACACTGGAGGTGACGGAGTGTTGGATGGACTCTCCCCCGGGGTTGCTGGTCACCAGCCTTTTGGTTGATAGGGCCGGTGCCTTCTCGTTTGAATAAAGCTCTTCTGTACCTGCAAAAAAAAAATTGTGTGTCGCATCATTGAAAAGTCTAATTGGCATGCATGATACCACTTATCACATTACCACCAGCCTGAGCGATGTGAATAATTTTGCCTGACTTGTCCACCACCGGCTAAACTCCCTACGGAGTGACTTGTCCACCACCTGGCCAATCCCTTCCTCCCTGATTTTTAATTGCAGGTCCACTTTTTTCACTTAATGTATGGCACATCAGCCTGTAACACTTAGTTCGTAAGTCCTATATTTTTTTCAAACAGGATCGGATTTATTATAAAAATTTACTGGAAGTACAAAACACCTTAAACATAATAAAAAATTACATCAAAATTCATTGACCACCAAACAACCATTGCAGCCGCCATCTCTGCCTTCCGCCGGAGTTGCCGCCGGTCCGCCTCGTATCTGGTGGCCTTAGGGCTATGGGGGAGCTGTGGATTCTGGCTCTTGCCGACGAGAGGGCTCCATTTTTAGATGGTTTATTGAGTTTTGTTAGGGTTTGTGTCCTGCTCAGGAAGACGAGACGGCGGCGGCTCCCTGAAGATGGAATAAGATCCTCCCCGCCTAGCCCCCATTTCGGTTGTGCGTTTAATATCGTCGGTGGGCGTGTGGATGTGTGTCTCCAATGGACCTATCTTTGGTGGATCTGCTCGGATTTGGTTGTTCGTCTACGTCCATGTGGTTTTAGGTTGGATCCTTTCGATGTACGCTACTCTTCATCAGGGGTGGTTGTTGTTCTGGTGTGCTGGTTCTATGGAGCCTTAGCACGAAGACTTCCTAACTGTATACTACAATAAGTTTTGCCCGGCTCCGGCGAGTGAGGGGCGATGACGGCGGCGCGCTTTAAACTCGCTTCAGTGTTTGTAGTCGTCGCTAGATGGTCTACGATCTAAAAGTATTTTTTATTATTTCTGATGTTTGTTGTACTGTCATGATTAAAGAAATAAATTAGAAGTTTTCTCGCAAAAAAGGTAGTAAGGTACTCTGGTCCAGGTGCTATGAAATGATAGCACCTTTGCAGTTGTATGCATAGGCACGTGAGGAGCCATGGCCACCGGCCACGCCCTGCTTAATCATAAAGATCAGCCTTATAATTTTGCCATACTTTTTCTCTCTTTTTGAACATTTGCCTCGAAATTTGCTCAAGCTACTACAACTACTTTCAAATACGGATTCAGTGATATGATTTTTTGGCATATAACTCAAACTTTGTTAGTGAAGTTTAGGCTCATGGTTTTAGGGGGCTAACAGAGGACGAAGTACTGCACATTATGTTGTGTCATGAGTTGAGCTCTTGTATTGTCGCACCCCACGGAGGATCGACAAGTTCAGCAAATATCCTGGTGGTGATCGACAAGTTTAGCAAATATCCTGGTGATGAACTGCATTAAATAAGAGCATCCACAGCCGGATCTATCAAATCCGTCTTATACGTC
The DNA here is from genome assembly GCF_002162155.2 of Triticum dicoccoides. Lineage (NCBI taxonomy): Eukaryota > Viridiplantae > Streptophyta > Magnoliopsida > Poales > Poaceae > Triticum > Triticum dicoccoides. The sequence continues at coordinate 711,802,979 of NC_041392.1, forward strand.
TGGACGGGCCGCCCGATCATAATTTTTTGACCCAGACGGCCCCCTCAAACCACACTCAAACGCCCGGACTTACTGGCACCCCATATTCAATCCAAATATGGGGCAGATATGGGGGCGTCCGGGCACGCCCGCCATAGCGGACCTGACAACCCGACCCATCTCAAATTGCACAAATCAACCCCGCGAGATGTTGGATCCATTTTCTCTCTCCTCTCGTCTTCCTCCCCCGAGTCGTCCGGCTCGCATCTCCTCCGCCGCGCGCGCTCCGCAGCCGTTCGTGGCCTCTGCGCCGGCAGCTCCGACAGAGTAGCCCTCCCTCCCTTCTTCGCCATGGGGGACTTCGTCTTCGGCTCGGACGCCGCCGCGGTACGTCCGGCAACTCTCTGACTCTGACTTGCGCTTTATGTGTTTGACACATTATTTGACTGAATTTTTTGTAATTTTGTTAGGGAAAACGATGGATTCGGATGCTTCGTCGAACGAGGAGTATGGACCGACAGAGCTTGACCAAACCTTCAAGATGAGTTCTTCGATTCCCCGGATTCGAACGAAGAAGTGGATATGATTATGCTCATGAGCATGCAAGAGGAAATGGACCACCAAGTGGAGCATACTCTCAACTTCAAGGTCTCAATCAAAGGAAGAAGAATGATCGACCAGGATAGGGTGTCCGGAGCAAAACTACTGTACAAAGACTACTTTGCTCCCAGGACTGCTTTCTCGGATGATCCATGGTTTCGTCGCCGTTTTCACATGCGGAAACCATTGTTCTTGCGCATTGTGGAGGGAGTGGAGGCCCACGACGACTACTTTAAGCTCACAAGGGATTGTTGTAGATACCTCTCTTTCTCTCCAAGAAGAAGTGCACGACTGCTCTGAGGATGCTTGCACTTGGAACTGTTGCAGATGCCGTTAGTGAGATGGTCGGGATGTGGGAGAGCACGTGCTTGAAGACTGCTGCCAAGTTTACACGGGGCATCATGGAAGTGTTTGGACCTGAGTATCCCAGAGAACCAAATGAGCAGGACACAAAGAAGTTGTTGGTTATTGGATAGGCAAGGGGGTTTCTAGGCTCAGTTGATTGCATGCATTGGCAGTAGAAGAACTATCCCAAAGGTTTGCGGAAAATGTATCAAGGTCACACTAGAGAGGCCACCATCATACTAGAAGCGGTGGCATCACATGACTTATGGATTTGGCATGCTTTCTTTGGAATGTCGGGTTCTCACAACGACATGAACGTGCTTCAACGATCTTCGGTGTTCAGAAGGCTTTGCAATGGTGAATCGCCGCCGTGCAACTACACCGTCAACAGTCGAGACTACAACATGGGATATTATCTTGCCGATGGTAACCATCCTCAGTGGGCGGCGTTTGTCAAGACCATATCCGAGCCGCATGGAAAGAAACAGAGCCACTTTGCAATAATGCAGGAAGCGGCTAGGAAGGGTGTGGAGAGAACATTTGATGTGCTTCAAGCTCGTTGGGAAATTGTGCGGGGCACTGCAATGATGTGGGAATCAGAAACTTTGTGGCAGCTGCTGACATGTTGTGTTATTTTGTACAATATAATTGTCGAGGATGAGGATGATGTTGTAGCCCAAAGCTATGATTTCGAAGCACATGGAGAACATGTTGAAATCCCAAAAGATCAAGATGCGGCTTAGCTGATGAACTTTCTGCAGATGCATCAGAATCTTCGAGATCAGCAAGTGCACGCATAACTACTCAATGATCTTGTGGAGCACATGTGGACCCACAATGGTAACCAAGAAGCCAATGCTTGAGTTTGGCACTGAAAATAAATTTTATATAAACACTATCTATGCTTCGTACCAACATTTGTTATTTACGTGCGACGTTGGATTGTATGATCGACGTGCATGTATTTGCATGGATTTGAGATCCCGATTTTAAGATATGTGGATGCGGGGACGGAAATATGAGGGGCCGTCTGGATGCACCAGCGGGCATGCTCGGGCGCGTCTGCGGCTGTATATGGGGTCGGATTTGTCAAGTCCAGTTGTAGATGTTCTAAGAAGTTATTCTATCACGCCGCACGACAGTCATTCATTTTTACTAAAAAGGTCCATCTTCATTTGAATTTTTGTTTTTCCTGGACATGATACTATGATCCTTAAATCTTTTCTCGGTAGGTAGTCTGGTACTCTGGCCCAGGTGCTATGAAATGGCACCACCTTTGCAGTTACATGCATAGGCACGTGGGGAGCCACGGCCACCGGGCCACGCCCCGCTTAATCTGGAGGCACATTTGCCTCCAGAGATTATTTGCTGCAGCTGTGACAACTACTTTCAAATACGGATTCAGTGCTATGTTTTTTTTGGTATACAACTCAAATTTTGTTAGTGAGACTTTGGCTCAAGATTTTAGGGGTCTAACATCGGAAATAGTGGACATTATGTTGTGTCAGTCATGAGGTCTTGTATTGTCACACCCGCAGAGGATCGAAGCCCCCAGCATAAGAATTAAGAAATGATTCATACTTGAAGTTTTCCATCAACTATATACACACAGATAGCACACTGGCCGTGTAGTATGTGTATGCAGTAGCATCGTAGTACGGCCATCCCAACTAAACGTGTGACGTGTTATTGCCAGCAGTAGTAATCCGTTTTGCCGGTGCATTGCATGCGTGCATGTGGTCCGAACCGTGCAACCAGCTGCATGCATGCCCTCTTCCTTTCTATGAAGTCCCTACCTGCTCTTAAATTAGCCACACGCCCACACATTACTAGCGAGAGCAAGATCAGGGATCTTTTTACGGGAAAGAAACCTTTCATTAATCAACCATGATGATTACATTCAGAGTCCGCAATGCCAGATATCTCCATATACAAGTTCCGAAGCCAGCACGCCGTGATATTTGCTTTGATGAGTAGCTTCACCTCGCTATTTGACACGACTTTCATGTTGTACGTTTTCTGTTTCACAAATCATAGACTAGTAAATCTACATGTGACCAATGTATGCATGCCACCCTCCAATATCGTTCACTAGTCGCTTCTAATCTACACAATCATGTATCGATTCAAGATATGTTGTACATGAAAAATATGTATATCGACATTGTGGTTTCATTCAGGCTATTGGTTCGCGATACATTGTGTATATGCAATCAAACACCTGAAAAAAATTTACTTCCACAATGCAGACAACCCATAGGCAGGTAACCAAGCAACATGCGAACGCCCTATTTTGCCATGTTTCTTCTCAACTAGGCACTTTCTTCCATGCAACCAACAAAAACTCCCTTTTGTTTTATGTTGGTACTCTACGTAGCTAGCGTTGTGAATTAATCTGATGCAACAGAGCCACGCTGCTAGATTCCAACCACGTACGTACTGCATACATGCCCTGTTTAATTAGCACCACCCGGTTTCTTTACTGCATGCCAAATCTTGTCACCTATTTAAAACTCTAGTTAAAGCTGAGCTAGCAGAGTCTCACATACATGCCCAGACAGAGACAAGATAAGGTCCACATTATGTTTTCTTTGCATGTGACATCTAGTCTAGCCAGCTATAGCATCATGCAAATGGAAAATGCTCTCAAAAGCTTACGGGCATGTGATCTGAATCAAGCGTAGATCACTAAACACGGCAGTAGTAAAACGACCGAACAGGTACGTAGGCCACTCCAATGGGTAGGTTGTGGGTTGTGACCGGCCTTGTCGCCTCTGACATCGCTTTCCTCCCGTCCTTTTTAGCCTCTTTACTTATGCTTGATCATCATCATATATCTATCTATGCGTGGTCCGTTGGATTATTTTTTCTGTGCTAAATAATCTATACATGTGTGGTCCTTGAACAACACATATCATGTCTGCCTCATCCTCGACATCTCAAGTGGATTAACTTGAGGAGAATCATTAGTATCCCTAGCTCGGTTTGACTTCACTTTTCTCCACCGAAGAAAAAACATATCTCCATTGCACTGAAAATGTTAACAACCATCGCACAATGATGTCATCAATTATCGATTTTGTTTTGCGGGCACATCATGTGATCTTTCTGCATTTCAACCATACGTAGTCTGGTCTAACGATGAAATTTTTGTCCGTGGAGCCGAGCATCTGCGGATTCAAATTAAGCTTGGACACTAGATCATGTTTCATCAGGGAAGAAACAAAGTTCAGTAATGACATAGAAATCCGTGAAATTTGGCACCTCTCTATTTACAATGGGTCAAAATTATTGGGCTTTCCCACTAAACATTTACATATAACATTTGTGCATGAACATGTACATCTAAAGTGTTTCCTTTTTTTACATTTGCAAATACATTTTGAGCGTTTTGCTCCATGAAGCCGAATTGGATATCCGGTGGCTACCATCCTTTTAGAAAAAGTTCCTATAGTAAGATGAGACTACCTATAAAAGGAGGCAATGCCAGTGTGCATGCTCACTCAATTAACAACCCAATTAATTGCCATTAATTAAATCAAAGTACCGACCCCTGAATCATGAAAGGGCAGCACATTGCAAGTGCTCACTTGACTTAACAACCCATGCACATCTGCAATGATAGTACGCTACGCAGACAAGGGAAAAACCATCAACTGGCGTCACCTTTGCAGGGGCATGCAAGGAGCCACGCCCGGCGTCCAAACACCGCGATCTGCCTCAGGTCACCCTGACAGCTCTGCATTTCTTTTCCCCGCACTTTTGTCTTGTGGATTCGCTGCTGGCTGCAGATCTGCACTGTATGTACGTTGTGTTGGATCTCCACCCAGAATCCAGATCCATCGCTTGTACTGCTTCCACAGGATCCAAGCCCCATAAAAACATACTACTGTAAGAGCATCTCCAGCCGGCCCCCAGGCACTTTTTCTCGCGCCGGCAGACAAAAATCTTTCCACTCATCCCCCCAGACTCTCCTTTTTCGCCGGATAAAGCAAAAACTGGCGCCGGCAACCCCAACCCAAACGCAGGAAGCTAGGGGGCACCTGGGGGGCTAATTTCGCCGTTTTGCAGGCGTTGCCCCACCTGCAGTGAGACGTCTTCTCTCTCCCCAACCTTTTCGTCTCTCTCTCCCCACTTTTCTTCCTCGCCTCCTCTCCAGCTCGCCCTCCTCCGCAGCCGCCGTGGCGCATCCAGTCCTCGTCGACGCCGCCGTCCCCGACGCCCACCTGCATCTCCAGCGAGGCACGCCGTGGCAGAGCAGGCGCCGGTGTCGGGACTAGAGCATGGAGGCGCGCTCGGTGCACGCGGCGCGCGCGGCGAGAGGCGAGGATGGCGCGGCCGCGCGTGGCGACGGCGAGCGCGCGGTCGGCCGCATCACGCAAAAACTGGCGGCTCCGCGGGCGCCGGCAGGCCGGCTCTGTTGTTGCGCGTGCGCTACGCACTAGTCGTGGGCTGGCGAGGGACTCCATGGGCACGGAGAGCTCGAAGAGGAACGGGACGGCACAGCGGGGTCGCGCTACACGCAGAAGGTCATGCGGCCGCTGCGGCTCCTGAAGATGGTGCCGACGATGACGGCTTAGTGCTGCGGCTGCTGCTGGTGCCGGCCGTCCTTCCTGGCCACGACGGAGGCGGCCGGGTCGATGATGCTCTGGAGCCAGAGGTCGAGGAGTACGACCCACGTGGTTGACGAGGAGGCGGATGCCATGTCCGAGGAAGAGCACGGGCGGCAGCTTGCGCTGGCCCTGTTCGATGGCCTTGCGGCCGCCCGGAGCGCCCATGCTGGCCCTGCCCGCGCCGCCGGGGATGTGCAGCATCGCGCCAGGTGCGGACCCCTTCGCGGCGTCGATGGTGGTGCCGCCGCCGACGTATGTGCAGATGTCCGACATGCAGACGAAGCAGCAGCTTGACGGAGGAGCAGATGAGCGCCAGCCGGTTCGGTGGTTCGGAGGTGCGTGGGAGGGCAACGAGTGGATGTGCTCTCGACCCCAGACAAAAAATTTCGCCGGCAGCCCTCCAAGAGGCAAAAAAAATGCCTCCTGGGGGGCTCAACGGCTGGAGATGCTCTAACACTTCAAGATATGTACACACTACACACAGTTCAATATTTTAGGGGTCTAACATAGGAAATAGTATACATTATGTTGTGTCATGGCGTCTTGTATTGTCGCACCCTGCAGAGGATCGAAGCCCCCAGCATAAGAGATGATTCATACTTGAAGTTTTCCATCAACTATACACACACACACACACACATGAAATGCTGGTACGGGGCGGCAAGCTGGCAGTCAGTGGTCAGGTGCTCCGTGGTCGGTGTTTGACCATGATGAACGCTCCAGATTGGCGGCGACCTTGCTGCGGATTGGATGGCCATTGAAAGGTCTTTGGGAGTGATATCCTCCCAAGATTCGATGGTAACGTTCAGTGGCCGAGTTACAAAAGAAAAATTGGGCGGGCCAGAGAATACTAAGCTATCAAAGTATACCAAACAGGGCTACCAAATTGGCAGTAAACAACAATTTAGTGCACTGTTAGACAGTAAACAAGAACACTACTTTTGTTGTGAACTTGTAAACTGTAAAAGTGGCATCTGTTGTGAACTTGTAAAGTGTAAAGAACAGATCTTCGGTGGATTATTTATGCTTATTGGGGTCGATTTTAGGGGATTTAGGGGATGATTTAACGAACAATGACCTAAATTGAATTTAGGGGAATAAAATTGAGAATCATTTAAATTGATTTACCTATGCTGCTTGCAGGGATTCCGATCAGTAGTGATTCTGATGAATTCAGAGAAGAAACTAGCTTTTTTTTTAGAATCATTCTGATGGATTGAGAGAAGAGGCTAACTAGTTGGGTGCCTGGATCGCAGGGTCGCCGCCTACCACTGCATGGTCGCGTGGGTCCCCTGAATAGATGTATGCCGGTTGGCTGTCCGTCCGTGGGACACTGTGTGTGCGGTGCTCCGGTGGCCAGCGGCCGGCGGCCGGCGGCCGGTGGCTGATGTGCTTTCTAGTTCCTACTGTGCTATGAGACGGCGGTCGAAGTTGAACCCTGAGCCTGCATCGCTGTGAGTCTTAGGCCAACTCCACCGCCGACCCTATCCTGTTCGCCCCTGTCCGTTGGGGTAAAACGGACGAATAGTGTGGCCCAGCGTACGGTCTCAAACGGACAAATATCCGGATTTCGTTCGTTTTCGACTCATCCCCGGCCCAAACTTGCGCTCGGGTTGGGGTGAAACAGACGCGCGTGGACGACCTGGATGCACGCCCTTGTCCCCCCGTGGCCCGCCTGTCGGGGACACTAGCAGTCCTTCCGCTCCCAATGCTTTCACACTCTCTCTCGCCCCGCCCCGCCGCCGGTGCCGCCGCTATTCTCCGGCCGCCTCCTCACCGCGCAGGCCGGCAACCACCCCAGTAGCCAGCCGGCAACCACCCCTGCTGCGTCGAGGTGATCATCGCGGCCTCTTCGCCACCACGCCCGCAAGGTGTTCGGCATTTTGCCCACAAAGGTATGGACAGTGGAGACGAGTTTTTCTTCCATCACTTCCTTTGTTCGTCGGACGATTCGTCGTCGGATGATGAAGATATTGTGGTGGGTGCACTGGTCGTTCACGACCACATTCAACGGCAGCTTCCTCGGTACAGGCGGTCACTCCCTGGCCGTGCTCCCAACCTGAACCGCAACAGGGAGAGAGGCCACGCCCTTCTCTATGCTGATTACTTTGCCAACACCCCTCTCTTCAAGCCGGATAAATTCTGTCGCCATTTTCAAATGGCTAGGCATGTGTTCAATCGTATCCGAGAGAGAGTGGTTGCTCATGACCCATACTTCGAGTGCAAGACGGATGCCCTTGGCAAGCTTGGATTCTCCTCTTATCAGAAATGCACCGCGGCCATCTGATTGGCAATATTATGTTTAGTCAAGACAATTTTGATTTGGTTGTAAATATATTTTATTAAAGACAATTTCAATTGGGTTGTAAAACTATTTTAATTTTTAGACAAATATTTGGGTTGGAAACTAGTTTTGATGAAAATTTGGGCATTTTTGGCCCTGACGGACAGGATGGGGCAAAAGGATGCGTCCGCGCGCTGGGCGCACTGCCACCGCATCCCAGGACACGCCCGGACACGACCCCAAATCCCTACCGAAACGGACAGAATCCGGACAAAACGGACGTCCGTTTGGGGTCGCGCGGTGGAGTTGGCCTTACGCGTACGAGTCTGCTGCTTGCCTTCTTTGTATGGTGTTCGTCAGCGTTGTGTGTTGCAGTAGTATAAAATTTATTTTTTGCTCCGGACCTGGGCGGGCCCATGGCCCAATCGGCCTTGCCGAAGCTCCGCCAGTGGTAACGTTTGGCGGTGAGATGCAATCTATGGACAATGGCTTGACGCAAAGGGCATGGTTGCGCAGCAGCGGCTCGGTTTTCTGAGCCTAGAACATGCAACTGCTAGGATCACGGAAAAATGGTGGCGACAACACATGCTTGACTCCGACGATGGTGCTTTTTGAGTACCTAGTCTCGAGCTCTGGGGTGAAAACCTAGGTCTAGCCCATGTTGGTTATACCTGGCAATGACGACGTTTGTACGTCGTTACCTTATTGAAGGCTTTGCTCGGAAATGCTCAGACTGTTTCTGCAGGGTGAAAACCTAGATTCTGATCTTTGATGGTCAGTTCCAGTGACAGCGGCGCTTGAATGTCGCTCCTTTCGTGAAGGCGTTACTGTTGAAGAATATCGTTGTTCTTGTGGTGTGATGAGATGGTTGGTGCGGATATGGTCATTGTTGTAGGTTTGTCGATCATGAATTTGATCGCTTCAGGTTTTTCTTTTCTTTTCAGCGCTTAGGCATAGCTTTGGTCTCATATGACTTTGCTACATGCTAGCCTTCTTCTGTGTGTGTGTGTTGGTGTTGGCTGTGTGCATCTTAATTATGCAGAGGCCGGATGTGTGCTCATTATGGTTGTATTCTCTTGATGCTTCATTTTGAGTAATAAAATCCATCCTTTTGTCGAAAAATACACACACACATATAGCACACTAGCAGTGTATTATGTGTGTACACTAGCAGCGTAGTACGGCCATCCCAACTAAACGTGTCACGCGTTATTGCCAGCAGTAGTGGTCCGTTTTGCCGGTGCATTGCAGCGTGCATGTGAGTTGAGCCGTGCAACCAGCTGCATGCATGCGTGCCCTCTTCCTTTCAATGAAGTCCCTACCTGCTCTTAAATTAGCCACACGCCGACACATTACTAGCCAGAGCAAGATCAAGGATATTTACTTTGATGAGTAGCTTCACCTTGCTGTTTGACATACGTGTTGTACGTTTTCTGTTTCACAAATCATAGACTAGTAAATCTACATGTGACCGATGTATGCATGTCACCCATCAATCTCGTTCGCTAGTCCCTTCTAATCTACACAATCGTGTATCGATTCAAGATAAGTTGTACATGAAAAAGATGCATATTGATTATCGACGTTGTGGTTTCATTCAGGCGATTGGCTTGTGATTTTATTGAGGGTAAATGTTCAATTTCATGTTTATGTTTGAAACTATTTTGGATGACTTTGACAAATTAATCGCTCACGATCGACCATTTGAATTTTTCTTTGACAAGTAGTTTCATCTCTCCGTTTCATATAATTTCCGTGTTAAAGGTATTCTATTTCAACGGTCGTAGACAAATATGTATACATCTCACTAGTCCCTTCTAATTTCCCTAGTTTAATGTATAATGGTGCTTCGAACTTGTGGGAGTGCTGTCACATGTGCCCGTGCTGTTCATGTGAACGTGTGTGTGCGTGCGTGTTGTTCAGGCAAACGCGTGGGTGTGCTGGCACGTGTGCGTATGCTGTTCATGTAAACGTGAGTATTGTCACGTGTGTGTTTTACTGCAACCTCTCTGTTCATCTGTAGCTGTTAACTTTTAATCACGATATATATGCATATGCAATCAAACGCCTGGAGAAATTGCTTTCACAATGCATGCAACCCATAGACAGGTAACCAAACAACATACGAACGCCGTATTTTGCCATGTTTCTTCTCAACTAGGCTTCACTCAGTGGGGCCCGTTTTTTCCGTGCGACCTCTAAAAATCGGTGCAGGTAACAAAAACACCCTTTTGTTTTATGTTTGTACTCTACGTAGCTAGCGTTGTTAATTAATCTGATGCAACAGAGCCACTGCCACGCTGCTAGATTCCAACCACGTACGTACTGCATGCCCTGTTTAATTAGCACCACTCGGTTTCTTTACTGACTGCCTAATTTTTTTTAAAAAAAAAGAAATTTCTCGGTCTCTGCATCAGAACGATGCATACGGCTAGCTTAATAAACAAATAAATAGGTTCTAACAAGAACTTAAAGTTTCAAAATAAAAATAAAGAAGAGCTCACACAGAGCCAAAAGGGCTAGAAGACAAACTAGCCAAACAAAAGACGCCACAACCGGCTGGCAAAAGAGAGATATGTAAACTAATTGTCTATCTTATTACATGACCGTCATCCAAACCGGTTGAAGATATCCCGTGCTACCATCTCCCAGCGGATAGATCCAGTAACCAAACGCTCTCTGGCCTCCGTCGAATTGAGTAGCGACCACAAACGAATCAACGCCGTGGCTCAGAAAATAACCTGCAAAAATGAATGCGTGTTGTCCTGTTAAAAAAATCATTTCTGCAATTCCAGACTGCCCACAATAAAGTACAGACTCGTACGCGAATATGTCTCGTTGTTTGGGGCTCTAACCCGTTAAGCCACGTTTCAAATAACGTGTTGACAGAACTCGGTGGAGTAATATTAAAAGCAATATGGACTGTCCGCCATAAAACTTTGGCTAGCGGGCAATCAAGAAAAAGGTGTTTGATCTTTTCATCCCGATCACAGAAACTACACCTAGTAGGTCCTGTCCAATTCGCTTTATCAAATTGTCATTGGTTAAAATAACTTGTTTATGGACAAACCACATAAACACTTTGATTTTCAAAGGGACTTTGACAGCCCAAACCTGTTTGGAACTAGGAATCGAGCTTGAATTGATAACATCAACATATATTGATTTAACTGTAAATACTCCAGACCTAGTAAGCTTCCAGCATAATTTATCGGGTTATTGAGAAAGCTGAACCTCCATCAGTCTACTTACTAAATGGAGCCATTCTTCCCAACGATTGCCCACTAGCGTCCTTCTGAACTGAATATTAAGGGGGATAGATTGAAGTACCGTTGCAACGAACACCTCACGTCGTTGAACAATACGATACAAAGACGAGTATTGAATGGCTAGGGGTGTCTCTTCGAGCCAAGCATCCTCCTAGAATCGCGTACTAGCACCTTACCAATAATAAACTTTGTCCTATTAAAGAAGGTTAGTTTGACTTTCATAAGCCCTTTCCAAAAAGGTGAGTCAGTCGGCCTTACTGTCACCTGAGACAAAGTTTAGGTGTGAAGATACTTGCTACGGAGGATTTGCGCCCAAGTGGCATCAGTCTCACTCGATAGCTTCCACATCCACTTGCTGAGAAGACATCTGTTCTTGACCTCAAGATTCTCAATACCAAGACCCCCTTGGTCTTCCGGTCTACAGATGATATCCCATTTAGCGAGACGGTATTTTCTTTTTAGTTCATCACCCTGCCAGAAGAATTGTGATCGCTAGAAGTCCAGTCTTTTCCTAACTCCAACTGAGACTTCGAAGAACGACAAAAGAAACATCGGCATACTCGTGAAAACCGAGTTTATCAGAATTAATCGGCCTCCGTATGACATGAGCTTGCCCTTCCAGCGACTCGGTTTCTTTTCAAATCGGTTCTCGATGCATTTCTATTCTCTGTTTGTCAGCTTACGATGGTGGATTGGTATTCCTAAGTATGTGAAAGGTAAAGCCCCCAATTCGCACCCAAACAATTGCCTATATGCCTCCTGTTCGTCATTGGCTCTACCAAAGCAGCACAACTCGCTTTTGTGAAAGTTAATCTTTAACCCGGTCAATTGTTCAAAGAGGCATAGCACCAACTTCATATTTCTTGCTTTGGCCAAGTCATGCTCCATAAAAATCATTGTATCATCAGCGTACTGAAGGATGGACACACCTCCATCAACGAGATGAGGTACCGGGCCACCCACTTGACCAGCCTCCTTAGCCCTTTCTATCATAATTGCCAACATATCAACTACAATATTGAACAGGATAGGGGACATCGGATCCCCTTGTCCCAGGCCCTTATGTGTCTGGAAATAATGACCTATATCGCCATTCACTTTAATTCCAACACTCCCTTTTTGCGCATTCGATTCAACCTGGCGGCGCCAGGCTTCATCAAAACCTTTCATACGCAATGCCCGTTGAAGGAAAGGCCATTTGACTTTATCGTATGCTTTCTCGAAATCCACCTTAAAAACAACTCCATCCAATTTTTTCGAGTGAATTTCATGGAGCGTTTTATGAAGGACCACCACCCCTTCTAGGATGTTTTTGTCCGGCATGAAAGCAGTTTGGGAATGCTGCACCACAGAATGCGCAATCTGTGTGAGCCGATTAGTCCCAATCTTGGTGAAAATTTTAAAACTAACATTGAGAAGGCAGATCAGTCTGAACTGCTCAATTCTCACAGCATCCGTTTTCTTAGGAAGCAGTGTTATTGTTCCAAAATTTAAGTGAAATAACTGAAGCTGTCCAGAGAATAGATCATGGAACATTGGTAACAAATCCCCCTTAATAATATGCCAACACTTCTTATAGAACTCTGCCGGGAATCCATCCGGCCCGGGAGCCTTATTGTTTTTCATCTGCACTATAGCATCAAACACCTCCTTCTCCGAGAACGGGGCAACCAAAATGTCATTATCATTAGCAGTTAGTTGAGGCACATCCTCAATCCTGGACTCATCGAGGGACACACAACTATCCTCCGGAGGCCCAAATAACTGCTTATAATACTCGGTTGTGTAAAGTTTTAGGTTGTCCTGTCCTCAAATAGTTCCTTCATCCTGTTCAAGCTGAAAGATTCTCTTCTTTCTGTGCTTGCCATTAGCAATCAAGTGAAAGAATTGAGTGTTCGCGCCCCCCTGGACAACTTTGCGGACCTTAGCCCGCAACGCCCACTTTAATTCCTCTTCACGGAGAAGTTCTTTCAACCTCATCTCCGCATCTAGTTTATCCTGAAGCTTTGTGGCTTGTAAAATCGTGGATTCGGCTTTTATATCTAGGGACTGAATAAGTGAAAGGAGCCTTTTCTTTTCAACCTTATAAATCCCACTAAGGTGCTTAGCCCAACCCTGTAGGAAACTTCTCAAATTCCTAATCTTATTCTGCGAATGCTCAACAGAAGTCCTACCTCCTGCATCCTTAGCTCATTCCCTGGCAATCAGATCCAAGAATCCTTCCCGTTCAAACCATGCCAGCTCGAAAGAAAATGTGTTTTTGTTTCCCACGTGGTTTGGCTCACCAGAGTCCATAAATAAAGGTGTGTGATCCGAGATTCCGCACGAGAGAGCCTGAACCGTTACCAAAGGGAACTTCTGTTCCCACTCGACACTCGTGAGGACTCGATCAAGCTTCTCAAACGTCGGGTTTGGCAAAGTATTAGCCCAAGTAAATTTTCTACCGGAAAGCTCTATCTCTCTCAGATCCAAGATTTCAATAATGGTATTAAACATGAACGATCATCTGCCGTCAAAATTATCATTATTCTTTTCCTCTCTCCTCCTAATGATGTTGAAGTCACCCCCAACTAGAATTGGGAGATGCTCGGATCCACAAATTCAAACAAGGTCCGCCAAAAACTCCGGTTTAAGCTCGGGCTGCGCGGCACCATAAACTGCCACCAGAGCCCAGTTAAACCCATCAGCTTTGGACCTGACCCAAAACTTAACCGCGAAGTCACCCATCACTACACTTCGGACTTCCAGCGAATCGCATCTCACTCCAAGCAAGATCCCACCCGATCTTCCTCGCGGAGGAAGGCAATGCCAATCGAAATCGACACCGCCCGATAAAGTGTTGAGAAACTGGGGCGCACAATTATCTCTACCAGTTTCTGAGAGAGCAATAAAATCTAATCTATGCTCGAGAGACGCCTCTACAAGAAACCTTATTTTATCCAAGTCTTTCAAACCTCTGCTATTCCAAAATATTCCTTTCATATTTCATCATGAAATTTTTTGGTAGTCCGAATCCTAGCACTCCTACGAACCGCTGAAGCGGGATAAATCTTCCGCTTCCACTTGCGTTTGGGTTTACATTGGTCCTCCATCCGGTCCTCATAACCGGGCTCAGTGGGTCTAGCTACTGCATCCTCTAGAGTTACATCCTCTTCCTCAGACTCAGAAGTGGATGGTGCAAGATCCGCACAAAGATTATCGAGCACTCTGACCCCAACGCATCAATCTCTGCATCGTTCATGGATTTTACCGCTGCTAGGTTTCGAATTGTTTCTAAAGCGCGTTCCGCTTCCAAATCTAGGAGATCATTAATCGAGTTGGATATTTCACTATCATTACTCCCTAGCGAAACTCCTAATTGGTTTGTATTATTAATAATCTCCTCATTAGAAAAATGCAAGATTGAATTAGAAATGTTGACAGACATACCAGTAGTGACCTCAATGTCACGAAGCTTGGCCGCCCTCATAGCGCACCTCTGCTGCATGTCATCAACCTTCGGGTGCTCCTGGATACGACAACTCATCCGTCGCCCCGCAGAGACCGGGTCTGGGATCCCACCAAAGGCAATGACCTCCTCCCGAGTAATACCTCTCGCTGAATCCCACGAAGGGTCAGCCAGAGTTATCGGAGGAAGCGACTGTGGGCTCCCAGGCCCCACAGCCGAGTGCCTTAAACTGAGGTTCTGGGCCACCGGTATGCCAGGAGAGGGGAGCGCGGGGAGCGTGGGGGCCGCCTGCCCGAGCAATCATCTCGCCCCAACCCTCTGGCCAGAGGGTGACACCAGTGCCGCAGGAGACGCGGCCTTCTTGATCGCCAAAGGGGAGGGGGGTCGAGGCCACCTGCCCCAGACCACCACCCCGCGCCACTGGAGAAGTGGCCACTCCAGACGCCGCTGGCGAAGAGGGGACCGAGGACACCTAGTTTATCCTGAAGCTTTGTGGCTTGTAAAATCGTGGATTCGGCTTTTATATCTAGGGACTGAATAAGTGAAAGGAGCCTTTTCTTTTCAACCTTATAAATCCCACTAAGGTGCTTAGCCCAACCCTGTAGGAAACTTCTCAAATTCCTAATCTTATTCTGCGAATGCTCAACAGAAGTCCTACCTCCTGCATCCTTAGCTCATTCCCTGGCAATCAGATCCAAGAATCCTTCCCGTTCAAACCATGCCAGCTCGAAAGAAAATGTGTTTTTGTTTCCCACGTGGTTTGGCTCACCAGAGTCCATAAATAAAGGTGTGTGATCCGAGATTCCGCACGAGAGAGCCTGAACCGTTACCAAAGGGAACTTCTGTTCCCACTCGACACTCGTGAGGACTCGATCAAGCTTCTCAAACGTCGGGTTTGGCAAAGTATTAGCCCAAGTAAATTTTCTACCGGAAAGCTCTATCTCTCTCAGATCCAAGATTTCAATAATGGTATTAAACATGAACGATCATCTGCCGTCAAAATTATCATTATTCTTTTCCTCTCTCCTCCTAATGATGTTGAAGTCACCCCCAACTAGAATTGGGAGATGCTCGGATCCACAAATTCAAACAAGGTCCGCCAAAAACTCCGGTTTAAGCTCGGGCTGCGCGGCACCATAAACTGCCACCAGAGCCCAGTTAAACCCATCAGCTTTGGACCTGACCCAAAACTTAACCGCGAAGTCACCCATCACTACACTTCGGACTTCCAGCGAATCGCATCTCACTCCAAGCAAGATCCCACCCGATCTTCCTCGCGGAGGAAGGCAATGCCAATCGAAATCGACACCGCCCGATAAAGTGTTGAGAAACTGGGGCGCACAATTATCTCTACCAGTTTCTGAGAGAGCAATAAAATCTAATCTATGCTCGAGAGACGCCTCTACAAGAAACCTTATTTTATCCAAGTCTTTCAAACCTCTGCTATTCCAAAATATTCCTTTCATATTTCATCATGAAATTTTTTGGTAGTCCGAATCCTAGCACTCCTACGAACCGCTGAAGCGGGATAAATCTTCCGCTTCCACTTGCGTTTGGGTTTACATTGGTCCTCCATCCGGTCCTCATAACCGGGCTCAGTGGGTCTAGCTACTGCATCCTCTAGAGTTACATCCTCTTCCTCAGACTCAGAAGTGGATGGTGCAAGATCCGCACAAAGATTATCGAGCACTCTGACCCCAACGCATCAATCTCTGCATCGTTCATGGATTTTACCGCTGCTAGGTTTCGAATTGTTTCTAAAGCGCGTTCCGCTTCCAAATCTAGGAGATCATTAATCGAGTTGGATATTTCACTATCATTACTCCCTAGCGAAACTCCTAATTGGTTTGTATTATTAATAATCTCCTCATTAGAAAAATGCAAGATTGAATTAGAAATGTTGACAGACATACCAGTAGTGACCTCAATGTCACGAAGCTTGGCCGCCCTCATAGCGCACCTCTGCTGCATGTCATCAACCTTCGGGTGCTCCTGGATACGACAACTCATCCGTCGCCCCGCAGAGACCGGGTCTGGGATCCCACCAAAGGCAATGACCTCCTCCCGAGTAATACCTCTCGCTGAATCCCACGAAGGGTCAGCCAGAGTTATCGGAGGAAGCGACTGTGGGCTCCCAGGCCCCACAGCCGAGTGCCTTAAACTGAGGTTCTGGGCCACCGGTATGCCAGGAGAGGGGAGCGCGGGGAGCGTGGGGGCCGCCTGCCCGAGCAATCATCTCGCCCCAACCCTCTGGCCAGAGGGTGACACCAGTGCCGCAGGAGACGCGGCCTTCTTGATCGCCAAAGGGGAGGGGGGTCGAGGCCACCTGCCCCAGACCACCACCCCGCGCCACTGGAGAAGTGGCCACTCCAGACGCCGCTGGCGAAGAGGGGACCGAGGACACCTACCCCGGACCGCCTCCCCCACACCCGTTCGTCGTCGACGTCGCCGGCGCCAGGATACGAGGAGAAGAAGTTGAGGCCACCTGCCCCGGACTCCCTCCTCTAGAAGCATCCTCCATAATAAACGTCATCTCCCGGAATGAGACCGCTGGGAGAGCGGGAGAAAGAGAAGCCACCTCAGACTCCACCTCCCCTCCCCCAACTAAGGTCGTCGCCAAGGAAGTCCTCACCAAGCCTTCGATCATGGGACTATCGGTAGCAACAAACTCCGACACAGGAAGTGTGCGCTCAAACACATCATCAGATTCCACCCGGTCGCTCCAGAGTCTGGAGGGGCAGAAGCTGGCTCAAACAACCCAAACTACAGAGAACTCATAGGCACCGAGGATGATGGTGTCGTCCCGACCCTGGGCCCATCCCCGGGCAGCTGAGCAACATGGCCCGATTCGTTGGACACCTCTTGTCCAGCCTCATCAGTCGGTACCCCCTTGGCACCCGCGTTGTCATCACCCTCGTGCATATCCACATCAGTCCCATTGATCGCCTCAGCAAACAGATCTGCATCCTCAAACTCAATCTCGAGAGGAAAAACCTCTCCCCTGTAAGTCCAGTTGACCACATCAGGGACGAATTCAATATCCAGAATGCTCACTAGAAGTCGGGCCACCCCATGAGCGCGGGTAAAGGCCATATCCACTTTCTCAGTTTTTCCAACCATAATACCCAAACTGGCCACAACTCGAGCATCCTGCATTGGCTCAAAGGGAGCCCCGGAAAACCGCAACCAAACCTGAGTAAGGGGCTTGCCCTTTGGCTCCACCTTCTTCCACTCGTGAAATTCCAGAATGCCTTTAGTGCCAGGAACTCTGCACAACCCAAAGCTCAGCAATCTCTGCAAATCATCCACAGTTGGGAAGTCAACCTTGAACGCATTGGCCTCAATACTGACAAGCTCCCACTGGAAGTCACATGGAGCCAGTTCCTGAAGCCTCTGCACAATCTGAGCCTCAGAAACCTCTCCCTGGATAACTTTCACAATCCCAGTGGTCAAACTTTGTGTCTCCACCGGAGTCTCTCTCGCAGCCGGGGACTCAAAGAACATCAACTCAGCACAATATACTCCATACATTGTAAGAGCCGGAACCTGATCACGCAAAAACGGGCAACCCCCCGTGGCATGTACTGGCTTACCACACGAATTGCAAAGCTCCGCCACGCACTCAGCAATGAAGTGACCCTTCTCACCACATCGATAACATGACATCTTCTCCTTCTTACGCGCCCACTTGGACGCTCTCTCTGAATCAGTCATGTCGCCTGCCTCAGCTGTAGCCCCAGTCCCAGGTATCTCCGCGTTGGCCAGCGCCTTCACGACATCCATCGCCTGGCTAGGCAGGTCAGTCGTCTGAACGGGATCGGCTACCACGACAGAGGCCGTATGGTCAGCAACGACCGGTGGAGGAGGCTATCTGTTATGGTACCGACCACGACCACCACCATGACCACCACGGGAACCACGGTAACCACCTCTCTGCCGGTAGTCCGGGCCAGAAGCTCCCTCGACAAAATCACCCAGAGGGACGAGAAAAGGTCTCTCAGCAGAACCATCACTCTGCCAGGCAAAACCACGACCACCTCCTGTGGATGACGAGCCACGGTGTTGGCCATCCCCATATGCATCGTAGCCATCGTCCCCCCACTGTCCCCGGAGCGGATCATAAGTCTCTCCAGCAACCGAGTTCTGCCTCGTCTGTGTTGGGCCCGAACGTTTTTGCGCCGGCCTCGCGACGTAGTGAGGCGGCGGCGTGGCACGTGGCTGAACTCCGGCAGAAGCGACCTGGTTGACCACAGCCGGTCTCGGGCCGTTGGCTCCGGCCCGCCCTGCAGCAGTAGTCGCCGTTGTAGTCGGCCCTGCCGGCCGGGGTCCAACATGCCCACCTCTACCCGCCGGTGCGACGGGCGTCCTAGCCGTCACTGGCTAGGGGCCAGGAGGCATCCCGCCCCGACCCGCAGCGCGCGTTGGAGCGGCGGCGCCACGCCCAGCGCCCGCGGGCGGCGGCGGCTCAACCCCGACACTGCCACTCGCGACCACCGCCGGGGGCTTCTTCGCAGGAGGCAGTCCCGCTCCTCGGCCCGCCATGGCAACAAGGGGGAGGATCCGTCGCGCACGTCCAGAACCGCAAGACGAGAACCCCGGCGTCCCGTTCCGATGAACCCTAGCAGTCGGCGCAACTTCGTACGTAGGGCAAAGAACGTTCTTGTCTCTGCATGTATCGATGGACGCAATCCTGGTGGGTTTCGGAATAGCCTGGGCCTCATACCCAGCTATCCCCGGCCCAGCCAGTTGCGGCCTAGAAACTGACAGATTCGGCCCATCTCGGCCTAGAATCAAATTCAAACGGATGCCCCGAGTCGCCCCGATCCCGACCCCGGGGATCGACGGCGCGGTCGCCGCCGGCGGTTGTCCGGCCACCTTCCGGGGCACTTGCCTCTTCTAATAAGCTAAAGATGAGCTAGCAGAGTCTCATATATATGCCCAGACAAGATGAGGTCCACATGCAAGAAGAGTGAATCCTAACGACATGGCACATTAATTTTTCTCTGCATGTGACATCTAGTCTAGCTAGCTATATCATCATGCAAATGAAAATTGGTCTCAAAAGCTTACGGATATGTCATATGAACTAAGCATAGATCACTAACACGGCAGTAGTAAAACGATCGAACGCGTAGGCCCCTCCAACGGCAAGCTTGTGGGTTGTGACCGGCCTTGTCGCCTCTGCCATGGCTTCCCTCCCGTCCTTTTTAGCATCATCTACTTATGCTTGATCATCATATCTATCCATACATGGTGCTTTGAATTATTGTTTTCAGTGGTAAATAATCTATATACGCGTGGTCCTCGAACAACACATATCATGTCTGTCTCGTCCTGGACATCTCAAGTGGATTAACTTGAGGGAAATGATTAGCATCCCTAGCTCGGCTTGACTTTGCTTTTCTCCACCGAAGAAGAAACATATCCCCATCGCAACGAAAAGGTTAAAAGCTATCGCAAAATGATGTCCCCGCCTTCCCGCTTGCACTTTTGTCTCGTGGATTCGCTGCTGGCCGCAGATCTGCAGTGTGTGCGTGCGTCGTGCATCCAGATCCATCGCTTGTACTGCATCCACGGGATCCAAGCCCCATAAAAACACACTGTGACACTTCAAGATAGGAGTGTACGCCCGCTCTGGGTGCCGGTGCTGGTCTTCTACGACCACTGCAACTAATGTGTCACGCGTTTTGTGGCAGCAGCGGCGGCTAGCAGGAGTAATCCTCCTGCCGGCATGCATGTGAGCCGAGCCGTGCAACCAACTGCGTGCCACCTCTGGTCTGGCTGGCTGTCTTCCTTTCTATAAAGATCCCACACGCACGAATCATGAGCTAGCCACAGTTACAACTTACAAGTGAGAGGAGATCGTTCGGAGAAGAAGAAGCTCGCCGTGAGGAGAGAGGTCTTAGAGTGTGTAGAGTGACAAAGAGAGAGAGAGGGATGGACTGGTACGCGTGGCTGTCGAAGGCGGGGCTGACGCCGGCGGCGACGTACCAGTACGGGCTGCTCTTCAGCGAGAACGAGCTGGAGCCCGGGGACGCGCCGGACTTCGACCACGACCTGCTCAAGAGCATGGGCATCGCCGTCGCCAAGCACCGCCTCGAGATCCTCAAGCTCGCCAGGAAGGACGCCGCCGCCGCCGCCGCGTCCCAGTCCTCCTCCTCCGCGGCCGCCCGGCTCGCGCGCAGGGCCGGCAGGTGCATCGCCCGGTGCGCGCGCCGGCTGGGCGGTGGCGCCGGCGATCCCGGAGGGAGGCGGTACTCCTCGTCCTCCGTCACCGTGGTGCCGAGGATCTGCAACGGCGCGGCGGGGGACGTGGTAGTCCGCGCCGGCGCCGTGCGGCGGAGGAGCAGCGTCAAGAAGATGGTGCTCATGATCACCGACGGCGGCGTCGCCAGCGGCGTTGGCGGCGTCCGGTTCTCGGGCTCGCAGAAGGCCAGCCTCATGTTCCAGGACTGCGCGTACGAGGACGAGGAGGACGACGGCGCCGGCGAGGAGGACGAGGAGCGGTGCTCCGACGGCGGCACCGCCGGAGGCCAGAGCGAGATCAAGTGGGACTCCATGTTCCAGGACCTCAAGCCGACGTGAGCTGCGTGCGCGACGACTGACGACGCCGAGCATGTCATTTCCTCTTACTCCCTCGGTCCCTTCTCATGATCGAGATTACTGTTTTCTTTTCTTGGTGTGCTAGCGAGAGTGTGGCCTCTGGCTTTGTCTTCTGTAAACTGTAAAATGACTGCGTTTGGAGTGATGAGTGAAGATCAAGAACGATTGATCTGCGCACCACATCTGAAACTATCTGCCCGCACGCCACACCAACAGACCAACTGCATGGTGAATTTCTCTTCAGAAATACTCCCTCCGATTCCTAAATATTTGTCTTTTTAAAGATTTCAAATGGTCACCACAAACGAATGTATATAGACATATTTTAGAGTGTAGATTCACTCATTTTGCTCCGTATGTAGTCACCATTTGAAATCTTTAGAAAGACAAATATTTAAAAACGGAGGGAGTAATACCTATTTTGGAATGGAGGGAGTACATCTGAGGCTAGCTGCGATCACAGTGGATTCGCTTCAGAGTTCAGACAGGCAGTCAACCTCCATAACTAAAAGTAGTCGAGATTAGTCAGTTAGCCTACACCGAACTCAAGTACGCAGAAAGAGCGCACAACTTCTTTTTTTGGATCAACACAAAAGTGCAGAACTTCTTTTTTTGGATCATCAGACGACAACCGCATCAACTTATCTATCCCGTGTTCAACAGAGGACGACATCGTTATGGCTCCTTTATAATTGTGTCCTACTATTCCTCCAAAATTAATTGTGTACTATAGTCCTCCAGACATAATGGTGTCCTTGCATGTCCATCCGTACACACGGACAAGGACGTCAAAGCCATTTATACAAACAATTTCTTCCATTTACAGGATATCTAAGAGCCATCAGTTGGCTATCCTTCCAATTACTCAGCTCCCTAGAAACAGAGGACTAGGGGAGAGCGCTGAAAGTTTTCTCTTCGCACTGGACACCGTCTGTGTGGGTCTGGTCAGATCCTGGGTCATGCGTGACAGTATCAGAACCAACGTTCTATTACAACACATTGAAAAAAAATCAAAACATTTTGGAATTTTACATTTTTGTGAATTTCCACAAAGGGTCACAAAGTTTGAAAACATTAACGAATTTAAAGGATAACCGTAAATTTAAAAATTCTACATGAATATGAAAAAATAGTGAATTCTTAAAAAAAATTCCATGAGTTTATTATTTATAAAAATCATCATAAATTTCATGAAATTTTAGCACATTAAAAAAATGGTAAACTGTTCCAAAAAGTCATAACATTCACGAAATTAAAGTTGTTGTGAATTTCAAAAAAGGTTTCAACTTTAAAAAAACCTCACTAATTTAATATTTTTTGTAAATTTCAAAATTCTGCATGAATATGAAGAAAATCCATAGATTCTATATTTTTATACAATTTTTATGTTTATTCATGATTTTAGGAAGAAAAAAATGAATTGTAGAAATTTTCACAAATATCAACCTTTTGGTTATTTGAAACTTTTCACATATTTTTTAAAAGATCATAATTTTCTGAAAATATATATTAGTCTGAAAATATGTCCTTAAACTGTGTTACTGAATTATAAAAAATACCATAAACCAAAATAACTGTTTATATTGCAATGGACCTTTCCTGCTATGGCTTGGCCAGGTCATGGGTGTCGCATTATAGTATTGGACAACCATTCTATTAAAACACATTTCAAAACGGTTACAAAGATTTAGGAATTTATTTTTTGTGAATTTTATTAAATAGTCTCAAAAGTTCATAAACATTTATGAATTTAAACATTTCATAAATTTAAATATTCTTCACAAATATGAAAAAAAATCATGATTTATAAAAGAATCCACTGCTTTTATATGTTTTTCTTCATGTTTTAAAATGATAACGAATTTTGAAATAATGTTCAGGGATTAGAAAATGTTTGTAACTTGAAAAACGTTCATGGATCTGAAAAAATGTTAGCGGATATTTAATAAAAAATTACAAATTTGAATAAAACATTTATGAATTTGGAGAAATGTCCAAGAATATATAATAATTTCCTTAATTTGAAAATATTAATAATTAAAAAATCCTTCAAATAAAATAAAGGAAAACATATAAGTGAATAGGAAAAATAGTAAAAGAACCAGGCTGAGAAAAAAATGGAGAAAAAACCTTCCCAAAATGGAAAGGACTGGCCTACATGGCCAACCCAATAGCGCTCGTGGGGGTCCGAGTTTGCTCCACCACCTCAACGGTATGCATGAAATGTAGATTGACCCAATAACTGTTGGGAGAAAAATAGAATTAATGCCAAAACCGAAATGCGGCACAGCAAAGCGCACGTTGTCCTCTAGCATATATTAAACTCACATGTCATATAAAACAAATCTTATTGAACATTCTTAAATATAATCAAACATTTAAATTGCGAGAGCGGCGTTTTGGATCCCGAGCTATTCTGTTCCCGGTAATGAACAGTAAAAAATAATAAAAAAATCCAAAAATCCTGATTGTTTACGTGGAAGATTTTTGAGTGTGTGATGTTCATCTCAATTTTCAGTGTGCTTGGACATCTTAGTAGCTCTCGGCAAAATGGATAAATAGTGTGAGTAGTGACTTGACATTCCGTTATAATTGTCTCGAAAAAATAGTAAAAAAACCACAAAAGGAAAAGAACATTGACTTCATTTAAGAAAACATTTTTTTGGCAAAAACTGTGTGGATTGTGAGATGTAATAGCAATAATTTTTATTTTTTCTGCCCTGAAGTCAACGCTGGTTTTTTATTCGTGAAAATTTATATATTAGTGCAAAAGTAAGTCATGTTTATTCTAGAAAAATCTTTAAACTTTTTGGAAATTTTCTAAACTTTTTTGACTTTTTCTAAAAAAAAATCATATCAGGCGTGTGTACACCGGGAAGGCTGGAACCAAAGGTCTTTTCCTTTGTTTTCATGTGCTCTCTTCCTCCTTTCTCATATATAATATTTTTATCTATAGAAGCACGCAGAAAAGCTGACTCTTGCAGACAAAAGTGCCACGTGACCAGGCTTATAGCCTACTATTATACTTGCTCCAAAGCACATAATAAAACACAAATGTGTGATTAGAGAATGTCATGTACTTCCTCCGTTCATAATATAAGAGTGTTTACTCTCAAGAAATTAGATATGGGACCTGAAAAACCCAAACGACTTTAAAAAATCATCAGAAATCATCTTATTCACACGCAGATAGCTAATTAAGACGCACACAGAGTTGGAGCTTTGATTTCCTCCACGAGCCTGGTCGAGTCGGGGAGCTCAGGGAAGCAGTAGAAGGCGTGGACGGTGCCCAGGAACTCCGCCACGTGCATGTCCTTGCCCTTCCGCCGCAGCATGTCGCCGTACCGCCATTGATGTTTTGTTGAGCTGCCAAATTTGAAGTTTATATGGGAGAAACAAAAAAAGACAAACATACTTGCATGAATCGCGATGCAAAAATCAATGACAAAATAGGGGGTGTCCTAAAGCCTATGCTCTATAATATGTTTACGACGCGGCCTCGCGGGCGTCTACCGGTCGCCGAGGGAGAAGAGCCAGCGGTTGATGGTCCCGTCGCGGCGCTGCGAGAGGCCAAAGGCGGTGTCGAGCGCCAACAGCTGGAGCCTCACCGTCCACTGCAGCGCCGACGGGGAGCTCTCGTCGGCAGCCGTTTCTTGGTTCTTCGCCTTGGTCTCCATTTCTTCCGACTCCCGTGTCAAATTGAGCCCGCCGGGTCGGCAGCTACTCCCGCCCGGCGTTTATATATGGAAATGCAGTGAGACCAATTGGTTGTGGTTGGTCAAACACGCAGTCTAGAGTCGAGACTATGACTGCAATGAACAAATATATTTATGCTGTAGAAAATTTTGCATGGATTTTCACGTAAGATCTTATGAATATGGCATCGGTTAAGTTTTAGTCTACTAAGATTTAATGATTTGCTATAAGCTTTTACTCACTAAAATCGATATATCGTGGATCAATAGATACGAGAATACAACTATTTCCAATAGGAATATAGTTTCAAGTATATTCAAGATGTATTCTTCTAAAAAAATCAAATGATTTATGAACTTCAATATTCCAGTCTTTTAGATTCCTATGATTATCATTATCATGGGAAATGGTGTTTGCTTGTGTTTAAAACCCAAGTTTGGTGCTTAAAGTTTTCTCCCTTGTCCCCACGAGTGACTCCAGGAAATAGGGTTTCCCTGCCTCCCGCTGACGTCGCCATTGATCTGCCTCGCCTCATGTGGTCTTAGGGCCATGGAGGCGCGGTGGATCTAATCCCTTCCTGGTGGGAGGGTTGCTACTTTATTTCATAGTTTTTTTAGTTTGTTTAGGGTTTGTGTTCTATTCAAAAAGGCGATGCAGTGACGGTCCCTAAAGATGTAATAAAGTTCTTGCCGCCCAACCCACATCCCGACACGTCTAGAAATATAGTCCAAGTCTTCACATACCCTTCCATGCATTGGTTGAGGCATGGTGTAAGTCTTGGCTTAAAAGTCTTGCCCTTCTACCCATTGGTTGAGACATATGGTCCAAGTCTTTGATTAAGTCATGCCATTTCATCCATTTGTTGGACATTTTTCGCAAAAAAAAACCATTTATTGGACATAATACGTTCCATGTTTGATATTAAGACTTGCCCTTCAATCTATTGGTTGATACATACAGTTCAAGTCTTTGACTAAGTCTTGTCCTTCTATCCATCTGTCGGGATATAGTATAGCCCAAAGATTTGATTAAGCCTTGCCCTTTTCATGCATTGGCTGATACATATAGTCCAAGTCTTTGGTTAAGTTTTGTCCTTTCATCCTTATAAGGACCGAACCTCAAGGCAAGGTTAAGGGCACGACACTTCACCTCCAACGGTACACTAGTAGAAAAAGGGTCTAATATGAAACTCATTAGTCCCGGTTTGTAATTGAACCGGCACTAATATGACCATTAGTGCCGGTTCCAACGGCCAGGCGGGCGGCGCTCATTAGTACCGGTTCGTGGCGAACCTTTAGTACCGGTTCGTGCCACGAACCGGTACTAAAGAGGTGGTGGCCTTTAGTACGGGTTGGTGACTCCAACCGGTACTAAAGGGGGGGGGGGGTCTTTAGTACCGGTTGGAGCCACCAACCGGTACTAAAGGTGGTGCAAAGATGGTGCGCTGCCACCCACAGTGTACAATGTTTAGTTCCACCTCACTAGTTAAGAGGAGCTCGCACCGGTTTATAAGCCCCGCCACGGCTACCGTGTCGAGCTCCTCTCTAAGCAGGCCTTTGTGGGCCTATTGCAAGTCTTCTGCCCTGTGGGGCCTACTGGGTCGTATGGGCCTGCATCCTGGTCCAACTAGAGATTGGGTTTCTAGTCGTATGCAGGCCGTGTCGGCCTAGTAGGCGAGCTGTTTTTGCTTTATTTCAAAAATAAAAATTAAAAAAATCCTTACCAACCGGGACTAAAGGCCCCCCAGACCACGGCGCGCCTTATGCCACGTGGTTGCCCTTTAGCACCGATTCGTGTTGAACTGGTACTAAAGAGGGACGGGGCTTTAGTGCCCACACTTTAGTGCCGGTTACCGAACCGGCACTAAAGGGCCTTACGAACCGGTGCTATTGCCGGTTCTGCACTAGTGGTAGTAGCCTCTCAACCGTCCCCGCGATGTACACAAAGTATAAGGTTTGAACCCCAACCAAAAAAAAATCTAGACAATGGATCACAAAACTTAAGAATTTTTAGACAATTTTCTCTAAAACTCGGTACTGTGTCTATATCCTAAAAACACATTCGTTTTGTTATATATAAATAAAAATAGTCAGATTATAAAAAACAGAATCTGACCTTCACATCGCGCACGTACGTACGTGACCTTATATAATGGTCAGACTCATCTGCCTTTTACCTCTCGACAGGTACGTACAAAAGATAACAAACCACTTTGACATGCGCCATATATTTACCATTGGTCCACTTGGTGTAGGCGGACCCCAGCAAAGAGCAGCACGCCCCAGAGCGATGGACGTACTCCTTGCGCATACCAGCTCATCTCATCGATCATCGATCGCTAAAACTATATATGTAGAGGCTAGAAGAAGTTGCCGGGGGAAGAGAAGAGGACTTCGATCTTCATCACACCACATCATAGACAGACGAAATACTTTTGACGCCCAATTACACGAATCGATTCAAGTTATTTTATACAAACCAAAAGTCCAAACGTAGGCAGGGGGCGGCGGCTCGGCCAGGCTAGTCGATGCAGGAGCCGCAGAGCCCGTAGCCGCCGCTGCATTCGGGCCCGGTGCCGTCGCAGAGGCGCTCGGCGCCGACGAAGACCTTGGTGTCCCGGCTGCCCCGACGGCCCTTCCTCCTCCTCCCGCTGCCGTCGCAGGTGAAGATGATCCACGACATGACGGACATCCACAGTATGATGGCGCAGTAGAGCGCCTCCCCGCCGTCGCTCGCGCCCAGGAACTCCACCGGCGCCAAAGCCATTCGATCCGATTGATCCCTCTCCGACGGTCCAGCCTGAACTTGCTTGTCACGGCGGTGGCGCCGGCTTTATAGCCCCGTTGTCCGGTGGGGTTCGGCCGTTCGGGTAGAGCTAGCAAGGTGACATGACGCTCAGCCGCCACGGACGGAAAGGAACCGGTCCAGTTTTTCGTGCGGGACTAATCATTTTTCTTTGAGAGAGGGTGCGGGACTAATCAATTACATTTGTACAGTATCGAGCGTGCGATTGCTGGCCAAGTCAAGCCCCGTGACGGTGACGCTCCCTCGAGAGACACCCCGAAACGTTTTCTAGTGAAGTCTGAAATAAACCCTATCGTTGTAGAGCTCGAGCAAATAAACCCTCGTCTTTAAAACTCTGATATTGGTACCTTATGGCGGTTTTATGAGTGGATTTGATGATGTGGCAACTAAAGGCCGGGATTGCTGACTTTGACCATAACGATTTTCTTTGCCGAGTTGTATTGCTGCCAGATCGCTGCGTTTGTCAATGGGCTCGAGCCACAGACCATCTCCTCCTGCCATGGTGCGAAGCCGGCGCCTGAGCCCATCTGGTCGCTGCACGCGTCTGGCACGGACAGCTCCTGCGTTGCCTGCGAGAAGCTGGCGAAGGTCAGCGAGGAAGAGCGGACGGTGTCTTGCTCGCTGTCCACTTTCTGCTTCTCGAGCACCCTGCAGAGCACCGAGTCCTCCTGCATAATTGAAGTGCCGTGCCATGCATCCAGATTAGGAACATGCAATTGCAAAGAGGAGCTAACCTGGCCGTGAGCTTCGCCTGTCTACGCGCACCCAAAGCATGATTAGCAGTGTGAGTCAGTGAAAATACATACTTCCTCCATTTTAAAATATAGTGCGCCCGCGCTTTTCGAGATCAAACTTTGACCATAAATTTAACGAACGAGGCCGACTGCGGCGGGAGAAAAAGTTACATAATTTAAAACTTTTTTCGAATACGAATTCACTGATATAACTTTTGCTCCGCCGCAATCGGTCTTGATAGTTAAATTTACGGTCAAAGTTGAAGCACGAGGATAAAGAAAGCACTACATTATGAAATAAATGGAGTATACCGCGCACACATGCATGCATAAGCTAGCCTTCAGATCAGGCCTCATAATGTAAGTAGCCTTCAGCACATCACACACGAAATACGTTAACTGTGTCGGTTCGTACAATTTCCAGCACACAGCCCATCCATCCCAGCCATTTCCACTGCCATCATCTAGTTCCCCGTTTGGATAGGCATATAAGGTTGAAAATGGCCGGGATTGAAAAGAACAGGGTATAAACTTCAGAGATTTAGAAGTGATGGTTCATTTGCGTCGAGCTCTACAACTACAAGGTTTATTTTAGATTTCACTCAACGTTTTCCTATGGTGGCGACAAGGCGATCGGGCGATTTTCTGATCTCTTTCGGGTGTGCTCGCTTGGGGTGATCATGGTGGGACCTACTGTCCCTGCCCATCCTTTTTCAGATTTATTATCAAAGTTCACCGAAAGTAAAAAGCAGCTCAAACATAATAAAAATCACGTCGACATTCTGAAACAACTAATGATCACTCGCACCATCTGAATGAGCCGCCGTTGTCGCCTCTCCCCCGTCGGAGTCGGCTTGACCTTGTCGATTACAGCTGAAAAGTCTTCATGCACGTGCCCCTATGGATCAGCTTCCTGTAAACGTAGTCGTCGTCGTCCTTAAACCCTTGAATAGATATGAAACAACTGACAACAAATCTCGTCATAGGACGAGAAACCCTAACTTCACTTCCCCAAGGAGACGCAACAATCTACAACGGAGCTCCATCGACTGCGTCTAGACGAACTCAAGGAGGAACGAAGACCGGAAGACAAACTCGAAGGAGAAGTGCCGCCATCCATCTGAGCAACGCATCTTTTTTTCCCCAACCTAAACTACTAACCTGAGCGGAGGCACCGGTATTCCTCTCCCTGCCACTGGCCACTAGAGTGACAGACGGAGGGGAAGTGAATCCATCAGCTCGTCGGTGAAGCTTGGAGAGGAGAGTTTGCTCTTAGATGCCAAGGGATAGAGGGAAAAGATACTTCTCGTGAGTGCAATGCCTGTATGGTGCTAGCTAGTTTCCTCCTGCCCAGACTTGTCTTTTGAAGCACTCGGCTTCTTCAGACTGCCATGTTTTAACTGCGACGGCCGGAGGCGAGATTTTAGACGGGACAGGAGGCTGAATGACAATGGCAAGTCCAAGTAAAACTGTACAAGCAGGCAAAACGCGAACAGGGAGAAGCAGCAGGTGGAAGAGATGCTGGAAAAGTTGGATTTAGCTGATAAAGAAAAGGTGAAGCTGGTGATTGATGATGAAGTCAATGAGTATGAGGAGCAACTCTGCGCATTGGTAGCCAAAGTATTGTACCATAAAATTCTGCATGTTAACACAATTGCAGAGGCTCTACACCCTGCTTTGGGCAACCCAAAAGGTATGAACTTTAGATTAATATGTGACAATGTTTTTTTTGCGGGGGTATATGTGACAATGTTTGTGTGGCAAGTTTTGAAAACAAGAGGGACAGAGATCGGATCTAGGATGGCGGTCCATGGTCTTTTGGAAAGCATTGTGTATCTTTGGAGATCTTCAACATTCGCTACCGATCGTGAGAGTTGAAATTCAATCGCCTGAAAATTTGGGCTTGTTTTCTTTTGAAAAGGAGATCAAACCTCCGGTCTCTGCATCAATCGATGCATACAACCATCTTTATTAATTATTTCACAAAGGTCTGGTAAGAAAATACATCAAGCCACCCGAAGCCATCACTCACGCCTACAAACTCGATAATGTGGAGTGCTCTCATCCCCCACATCTAAAACCGATGTCATCGCCGGTCCGTCCAGATAACGTATTGGGACCAACAGCCGGTACAGCAGACCTAAAACGCGCACCACATGCACACGTTTTAGAAGCCAGAAGCCGCCATCATCCTCGGACCGCTGATCCATCTTCAGGATAGAGATCCGCATCATCCTTGCCATTCTAGACATCCGTCGACGCCACCACGGTGCCCAACGGGGCACCGCCCTACGCCCAATCATCCATACGCGAAGACTTGGAAAGATCTATCGTGCGTAGCACCTGCCGACCAGACATGACACAATGTAGCACATGTCGATCAGGCATGACTTGACATCTCCACCGAAACTCTGTGCAAGACTTAGCCGCTCCACCTGCTGCCTCTGTCTTCCAGCGCTGCTCCACAAACGATACTCCCAAGAGAGTAACAATGTCGTAGTACCGCCATCGTTCGATCTGGATGACCAGATCTTAGGGTTTCCTCTGAAGCAGCATGAGTGGGTCGACAGAAGTTACACGACGATGCCTTCATCAAGGTAACGACGCAAAAACGTCGCCATCGTCCGCCATCGGCTCAGTTTTCACCGGCAACTCTGTCTCCCCAACTAGCAGTCGAGACTAGATGCCGGATCTGGAGATCCGACCACCCAGCCTCAGGCCGACCATCTCCGGCGGAGGAGGTGGCCACCACTGCCACGCCCAGGGCCGCAGCCCCCAACATTCTCGAGTTGCGGGTCAATCCCATGGACAACAAGCCATTGATAGAACGGTACACGAGGTTGCGGCCCGCCGAAGCCTATCTGGGCCCAGATCGAGTGCCGCGCTGGGCCCAGATAGAACGGAGTCTTAGTCATCTTGCCCATGAGGCATGGTTCGCAAGCATCAACTGATTCCAAAAGCCCATCAGCATGGATTTTCTTCATGCGCTTTACACCAATATGACCTAAACGGCAGTGCCACAAATAAGTTACACTATCATTATTAACTTTGCATCTTTTGGTTTCAATATTATGAATATGTGTATCACTACGATCGAGATCCAACGAACCATTTTCATTGGGTGTGTAACCATATAAGGTTTTATTCATCTAAACAGAACAACAATTTATTCTCTTACTTAAATGAATAACCGTATTGCAATAAACATGATCAAATCATATTCATGCTCAACACAAACACCAAATAACACTTATTTAGGTTCAACACTAATCCCAAAAGTATAGGAAGTGTGCGATGATGATCATATCAATCTTGAAACCACTTCCAACACACATCGTCACTTCACCCTTAACTAGTCTATGTTCATTTTGCAACTCCTGTTTTGAGTTACTACTCTTAGCAACTGAACCAGTATCAAATACCAAGGGGTTGCTATGAACACTAGTAAAATACACATCAATAATCTGTATATCAAATATACCTTTGTTCACTTTGCCATCCTTCTTATCTGCCAAATACTTGGGGCAGTTCCGCTTCCAGTGACCAGTCCCTTTGCAATAGAAGCACTTAGTCTCAGGCTTAGGACCAGACTTGGGCTTCTTCACTTGAGCAGCAACTTGCTTGTCGTTCTTCTTGAAGTTCCCCTTCTTCCCTTTGCCCTTTTCTTGAAACTAGTGTTCTTGTCTACCATCAACACTTGATATTTTTCTTGATTTCTACCTTCGTTGATTTCAGCATTACGAAGAGCTTGGGAATCGATTCCGTTATCCCTTGCATATCATAGTTCATCACGAAGTTCTACTAACTTGGTGATGGTGACTAGAGAATTCTGTCAATCACTATCTTATCTGGAAGATTAACTCCCACTTGATTCAAGCGATTGTAATACCCAGACAATCTGAGCACATGCTCACTGCTTGAGCTATTCTCCTCCACCTTTTTAGCTATAGAACTTGTTGGAGACTTCATATCTATCAACTCAGATATTTGCTTGAAATATTAACTTCAACTCCTGGAACATCTCATATGGTCCATGACATTCAAAACATCTTTGAAGTCCCGATTCTAAGCCGTTAAGCATGATGCACTAAACTATCAAGTACTCATCATATTGAGCTAGCCAAACGTTCATAACGTCTGCCTCTACTCCTGCAATAGGTCTGTCACCTAGCGGTGCATCAAAGACATAATTCTTCTGTGCAGCAATGAGGATAATCCTCAGATCACGGATCCAATCCGCATCATTGCTACTAACATTTTTCAACATATTTTTTCTCTAGGAACACAATAAACTGGGAGCAACATAACGAGATATTGATCTACAACATAGATATGCTAATACTACCAGGACTAAGTTCATGATAAATTAAAGTTCAATTAATCATATTACTTAAGAACTCCCACTTAGAAAGATATCCCTCTAATCCTCTAAGTGATCACGTGATCCAAATCAACTAAACCATGTCCGATCATCACGTGAGATGGAGTAGTTTCAATGGTGAACATCACTATGTTTATCATATCTACTATATGATTCACGCTCGACCCTTCGGTCTCCGTGTTCCAAGGCCATATCTGTTATATGCTAGGCTCGTCAAGTTTAACCTAAGTATTCTGCATGTGCAACTGTTTTGCACCCGTTGTATTTGAATGTAGAGCCTATCACACCCGATCATCACATAGTGTCTCAGCACGAAGAACTTTCGCAATGGTGCATACTCAGGGAGAACACTTGTACCTTGATAATTAGTGAGAGATCATCTTATAAAGCTATCGTCGAACTAAGCAAAATAAGATGTATAAAAGATAAACATCACATGCAATCATAATATGTGACATGATATGGCCATCATCATCTTGTGCCTTTGATCTCCATCTCCAAAGCATCGTCATGATCTCCGTCGTCACCGGCATGACACCATGATCTCCATCATCTTGATCTATATCAATGTGTCGTCACATGGTCGTCTCGCCAACTATTGCTCTTGCAACTATTGCTATCGCATAGCGATAAAGTAAAGCAATTATTTGGCACTTGCATCTTATGCAATAGAGAGATAACCATAAGGCTTTTGCCAGTTGCCGATAACTTCAACAAAACATGATCATCTCATACAACAACTTATATCTCAACATGTCTTGACCATATCACATCACAACATGCCCTGCAAAAACAAGTTAGACGTCCTCTATTTTGTTGTTGCAAGTTTTACGTGGCTGCTACGGGCTTAGCAAGAACCGTTCTTACCTACGCATCAAAACCACAATGATAGTTTGTCAAGTTGGTGCTGTTTTAACCTTCACAAGGACCGGGCGTAGCCACACTCGGTTCAACTAAAGTTGGAGAAACTGACACCCGCCATCCACCTGTGTGTAAAGCACGTCGGTAGAACCAGTCTCGTGTAAGCGTACGCGTAATGTTGGTCCGGGCCGCTTCATCCAACAATACCGCCGAACCAAAGTGTGACATGCTGGTAAGCAGTATGACTTATATCGCCCACAACTCACTTGTGTTCTACTCGTGCATATTACATCAACGCATAAAACCAGGCTCGGATGCCACTGTTGGGCACGTAGTAATTTAAAAAATTTCCTACGCGCATGCAAGATCATGGTGATGCATAGCAATGAGAGGGGAGAGTGTTGTCTACGTACCCTCGTAGACCAGCAATGGAAGCGTTGACACAACATAGAGGAAGTAGTCGTACGTCTTCCCGATCTGACCGATCCAAGTATCGAACGTACGGCACCTCCGAGTTCTGAACACGTTCAACTCAGTGACGTCCCTCGAGCTCCGATCCAACAAAGTGTTGAGGGAGAGTTTCGTCAGCATGACGGCGTGATGACGATTATGATGTTCTACCGACGCAGGGCTTCGCCTAAGCACCGCTACGATATGACCGAGGTGGAATATGGTGGAAGGGGCACCGCACACGGCTAAGGAACGATCACGAAGATCAACTTGTGTGTCATGGGGTGCCCCCTTGCCCCCGTATATAAAGGAGGGAGAGGGGGAGGTGCGGCCGGCCCAAGGGGTGCGCCTGGAGGAGTCCTGCTCCCACCGGGAGTAGGACTCCCCCTCTTGCCTTGTTGGAAAAGGAAGGGGGAAGGGAGAAAGAGGAAAGGGGGGCGCCGCCCCCCCCCCTTCCTTGTCCTATTCGGACTAGGGGGGAGGGGGCGTGCGGCCTGCCCTGGCCGGCCCTCCTCTTCTCCCTTAGGGCCTATGTAGGCCCAATAACCCCCGGGGGGGTTCCGGTAACCCCCCGGTACTCCGGTAAAATCCCGATTTCACCCGGAACGTTTCCGATATCCAAATATAGGCTTCCAATATATCAATCTTTATGTCTCGACCATTTTGAGACTCCTCGTCATGTCCGTGATCACATCCGGGACACCGAACAACCTTCAGTACATCAAAACACAAAAACCCTAATTACGATCGTCACCGAACTTTAAGCGTGCGGACCCTACGGGTTCGACAACTATGTAGACATGACCGAGACACGTCTCCGGTCAATAACCAATAGCGGAACCTGGATGCTCATATTGGCTCCTACATTTTCTACGAAGATCTTTTATCGGTCAGACCGCATAACAACATACGTTGTTCCCTTTGTCATCGGTATGTTACTTGCCCGAGATTTGATCGTCGGTATCTCAATACCTAGTTCAATCTCATTACCGGCAAGTCTCTTTACTCGTTCCATAATACATCATCCCTCAACTAACTTATTAGTTGCAATGCTTGCAAGACTTATGTGATGTGCATTACCGAGAGGGCCCAGAGATACCTCTCCGACAATCGGAGTGACAAATCCTAATATCGAAATACGCCAACCCAACAAGTACCTTCGGAGACACCTGTAGAGCACCTTTATAATCACCCAGTTACGTTGTGACATTTGGTAGCACACAAAGTGTTCCTCCGGTAAACGGGAGTTGCATAATCTCATAATCATAGGAACATGTATAAGTCATGAAGAAAGCAATAGCAACAAACTAAACGATCAAGTGCTAAGCTAACGGAATGGGTCAAGTCAATCACATCATTCTCCTAATGATGTGATCCCGTTAATCAAATGACAACTCATGTCTATGGTTAGGAAACATAACCATCTTTGATCAACGAGCTAGTCAAGTAAGGCATACTAGTGACACTCTGTTTGTCTATGTATTCACACATGTATTATGTTTCCGGTTAATACAATTCTAGCATGAACAATAAACATTTATCATGATATAAGGAAATAAATAATAAATTTATTATTGCCTCTAGGGCATATTTCCTTCACCAAGCAACACCTTCAAGAAGGACTGCGACAACGACGACGACGCTGCTACTGCCTGGACGAATCCTAGGATTTCTCCCGGTACACGGAGGAAAGCGGAGGAGAGGTACTCCCAACGCCCTTCAAGAAGGTTGATGGCGCACGCAGGCGTCACCGCGTCGGTGCCTGGCAAACCTGAGAGGAATTTCGCCCTACCCCTCATACCCACAACCCAGGACCAACCGGCGGCTTCACTGTGCAAACCGCCCACCAACATGCGCCACCACAGTCACGAGGACACCACCGTCATATCTCCACCGCAGACGCTGCGAGGCCGGCTATCGGGGATATACCCCGCGGTATGACCCGGCCGGAAATATGACCCGGCCGGACTTGGCGGTTTAATTAAGACTCGGTTGACACTTGGCGATTCACTGGGGACCGCCCTGACCAGACGGTTTACAAGCAACCTGCCTGAACATTATAACTCATTGGTAACCCGGCGGGCGGGACAGACGGATGACAAGGCCCAAGGCCTAGAAGGCCGATTTATATTAATGGCGGGCCGGTTTAAGAGAAAAGGCGTGAACAATATTTACCTTACAAAGAGTTAAGACCCGGACTTGTATCCGGTTTGTATTAGAAGGTAGACTAGACCTAATCCTAATAGGACTCCATATGTAACCCGCCCCTTCAACTTATATAAGGAGGGGTAGGGCTCACCAAAAAGGGACAAGCAATAAGCAAGAAGAAATAATCTCTAGGGCTAGACACAAAGAGCCGGTTTACCGGCGACTCCCTCACATCATAATGAGACCTAGCCACAAACAACATGTAGGGGTGTTACCGGATGATGTTTCCCGGGGCCCGAAGCTGTCTAAATCCTTGTCTTGTGTTGCGTCTCTCGATTCCGATCAACCCCTCTCAATCTACCACATAGATGCGTTGGCCTCACGACTAAGTCCTCACACTAGGACATCTGCCGTGACAATTCCACGACACCGGCCGAACCAAACGAGGCCACCGACGATAGGGACCGATAGTACTGCAGCCACGAGGGAGGGGACAACCTCCAATGACATAAGCAGTAGCAGACCGGACGTAGGAGCAGGAGCACACCGGACCCCCCTGCCCAGCCGGGCCCAGATCGGGCCCGCTAAGCTCCTGCCGCCGCGCTGCAGCCGACACAGCGTAGTAGCCACCGATCCCAACGTCTGCATCTCGCCAGCCCAACCGAAGACCAGACTAACCCGCCCTGCAAGGCTCCGCGTCGGCCAACCCCAGCCGCCAGCCGCCAGCCGCCACCGCCGCCACGCCTGCGCCCGATCTACACCGGGGCACCGCCCGCCGAGGCGCATCGTCGCCGGAGACCACCACCCGAGTCGGGGAACCGCGAGGGGAAGAAGAGGGCCGCCACCGCCGGCCTCGTCATGGCGCCGCGTGGGCAAAGCCCGGCCGCGCCAGCCGGCGGCAGCGGTGGGAAGAGGAGTGGGAGGTGGGGCTGGGCGGCGAGGGAAGGGAGGGCCGCCCCGGTCGCCCCGCTTGGAGTGGCGCCGCGAGCGGTACGGGGAGAGGGGAGATCGGAACTAATCAGATGTTTTTCGCCATCATCGGTAAGTGGCTGGCTTTAGGGAATAGCTAGCAGCTGGCACACTTGTTGACCAAATCAACATCGTCCCCCCTAGCCATGGGCCAATAAAAGTTAGCACGATAAACCTTGCTCACCAGGGTTCGAGGAATCGCATGGTGAGTGCAACTTCCCGTGGATATCGTGTAAGATTTGTCACCCTCCTCGGGAGAAATACAACGATGGAAGACTCAAGTGATGTTGCGCTTGTACAACTCTTCCTCGTGCACGACATAAGCGGCAACACGTTAGATGATCTAGTGTGACTCCATCTAGTCCTCGAGTAATTCCTTGCGTAGCAGGTAGGCAAGGATGGGATCGGTCCATGAGGCGATGATTGCCATGATCTCATGAACCGATAAGGTGACCTCAACTTCCTAGCGCAAGATCGTGTCCTCTTATCAATTGAGGTTTCGCACGGATTTTTGACTAGGACTTCAGAAATGTATGGTTCTGTAGAAACTTTTAACACACAAAGAGGATAGTACAGATGGAATCACCCCTTTCGAAGAAAAGCTAGGGGTGCACATTTTTGGGTTTATCGAACAAGGAATACATCAAAACGCGTTAATAAGGGTCAAAACAACTTTTACTTTTGCATGTGATCCTAATAAGGGTACACTGGGGGGGGGGGTGAAGATTACAAGGCAATACCACAACTTTAAAGTGACAAACTGCCGGTAATTAATTAGAGAGATCCAAAAATTTGAGCATCGAAAGGCCTATGAAAATTAACCTAGAGAGAAAGGGTGAGTAACAGGGGAAAGAAATAAAATGTACTCCCTCTGTAAACTAATATAAGAGCGTTTAGATCACTAAAATAGTGATCTAAACACTCTTATGTTAGTTTACAGAGGGAGTAATAAGTAAATATAAATGCAATGCAAAACATTAGAAAGTCATTTTTGCATTACAAAATAGGTTTGCAAAAGCCGGTATCGTTTCACATGCACTAGGCTTATATTTGGCGGAAGAGGATTTGGAACACTCGGGTGCTCCACCCCCTATATGAGTATTAAATCCAAAAAACAAACCAGGAAAATTCAAAAAATTCTGAAATTTTGAAATATCAAACCGGTGTGCCCAATCTACTCTCGTGTGAAGTTTCGTGAAAACATACCAGGAAATGTATTCTCAGTAAAAAAATCATATGTATAGAAAACAACTATTTTGAATGGATCGTAGTTTGGACTGATTTTTTTCACCACGGATACGTGTTTTCTAGTATTTTTTCAGGGAACTTCACACAGGAAAACAGTTATTTTCCCGGTACATCATGAGCTCCTCCGAGACAAGACGGTCGGGGTGGCCCGGGTCCAAGCATAGGTAGCAGCATTGAGGGCGGGTGCAGGAGACCTGTGAATGGCCTGCAATGCCGCAGTTGGAGCATTTCGGGAGGTTGGAGGTGCGGTCCTCAGCGCGTTTGGTATTACTAGTCCATCCGTTCACAAATATAAAATATTTCAATTCTTTTGTGGATCGGATGCATATAGAACATTTTTGAATCAATCTCTCGCCTCTGAAACCCATGGCGAGTGTGAGCTCCGGTGCAGCGCGGCGAGGGAGCATTGGATTCAGCAGTTGAAGCATTCCAGCAATGGTCCACTCTTTCTTCTCCATCTCATTCCTTCCTCTCCCCCGTTGCCGCCTCCACTCGCCGGCCCTGGCTCTCCCTTCAAGCAGATCTGGTCTGGGGGAGCCTAGCCGCCGCTGCCCACACTCCCCTCCGATGCCTCCCTCGGCCCTTCCCTGCCCGTCGCTGCCGAGAGGACGCCGCGACGGCGAGCCTGCTGTGCGCGCCTCTTGCTGGCCGCGGCCGTCCGTGCCGTGCTCCCTCTATCCCCGTGGGCGTGCCTCCCTCATTGGCATGAGAGAGGGGCACAGAGAAAGGAAATGTGGCAGTCAGCAGTTGCAAGCTGGGTATGCTGATTCCGGCTTCATTACAATCCACCAGTAACACCGTGTGAGGCCCCTGGGGTGGATCGTGCTGTCCGCAATTGCACGATGGATCTCTCTGCCTTAATTATTTCTGATGAAACTGCGCCGTGGAATCGCCGCATCCGGTTACCTTGGCCTGGGGATGATACAGCATCGGTGTCAAGATTGGGCTGTCAAAAAAGATGGAGGTGCTAGTATATATACTCGTAGTAGTATCTTCCTTTCTTTTCCTTGGAGTATATGCAATGCCTGAATGGCAGATTCTGATCTGAAGGAAAAAAAGAAAAAATTCACCAAAGTGGATACATTGCCTGCAACTGCAAGCAAGGAACCATGCCGTGCTTTGGCAAAAGGAAAGCAACAGCAAGATGCCAAAAGCAGCTCGTAGCATTACCATTACACCACCCATCTCCTGCTATGTCTCTTGCAGTTCATCCCGTTGCAGAGCTCTAACACAAAATGACAAAGTGAAATTTTGTTTTGTTTCAAGCAAGATGATGGAGTGATCAGAGATACCTTTGCCTTGGACTGGGTTTCTTGGAGACAACTCTTCTTTTCCTCTGCAAGTGTGATTCGCCCCTCCTCGACTTGACTCGCCCGTGGCTCTCCAGAGGTAGGTACATGCAATTGCATCTTATACCATCACCCCTATCTGCTTAACAATTTCGCACGAGCATTTAAACAACTGATATACAAATACAATATAACAAAAAGCAGCACACGAGCATCTTGCTAGTAGTTAAGCAAAGAGCGACTTTTCCCCAAGAAACTGCAGAGAATTTGTAGTTTCTAAATACCACTGATAAATGAAACACACTGATCAATTATCACTGCAGTTTCCTAACACACACACACACATATAAGTTGTGTTTGCTGTTTGAGTTGTTAGTTGGGCTTATAGGGAAAACTACCGGGAACTGTTATGCACAAATTGCTAATAAGGCAGTGGTTGCTTGGCTACTCATTACAACTAGTTTCACTTAACCAAAGTGATGACAGGGAGATGATGGCAACCAGTTAGAAGAACATTCTAATAAGAGCGGTAACTAGTACGTTTCTCTCTTTTTCCTTCATGCAAATGAAGTTTATGCGATGCCTGGCAGATTCTGCTCTAAAGAGAAAAGAAAAGTTCACCAAGTGGACCAGCGGCGATCGACACTACCCGCAAGTGCAAGCAAGGAACCATGAATGATTTGGCAAAAGGAAAGCAATAACAAGATGCCAAAAGCACATACCGTTACCATTACACACCACCCATCTCTCTGAAGCATACACGTCTGCTCTACCTTGCAGTGCGCGTTCTGTTCCACAGCTCTACCAAAGCTCGTGCCATTGACAAAAGCGAAATTTTCTCTTGTTTTAAACCAAGATGATCGAGTGATCGGATATATCCTTGCCCGGGACTGGGTTTCCTGGGGACAAATTTTCTATTCTCTGCAAGTGTTCTTCGCTCCTCCCCGGCTTGATTCGCCCTTGGCGCTTCTAGAGGTATACTGCGATTGCATCTCGTGCATACATATGTAATATATAATCTTGTCTTTGTCATATGTTTGACAGAGTGTGATCAGGAGTTTAAGCATCTTGCTTTTGCAGGGAGTGGATAAATCTGCGCCCCATGGGTTAGATATTTGTTTATCCCGGTCTTCTTCTGCTGGTATTAGTCTTCTATATATCAAGAAGTTCAGCATGTCCGCACTGGTTTGTACCCTCTTCTCCCCTCACCAAGTCCAATGCTTGATTTATATTTGTGTCTTCCTAAAATGTTTTTTTAAGCATGACGTTAGCACTAACAAAATTTTGGACTGAAGCAACCCACACTATGAACTGGTATTTTGTACACTTAAATATAGTTCCGCTTCATTTAAACTTTCAAACTGGATGCATGCATTAACTGATCTTACAACTAAGATTGCATCATTTGTTGCTTTAGTTTAATATCGCATCATTTGTTGCTTTAGATTGGCACTAGTTTAATTTTGGACCGCAGTAACCCACATCAAACTTAGCGAGGATATGTATGGGAGAAACTGGTGTTTTTTACACTTATATATAATTCCAATCAATTTAAACTTTCAAACTAGATGCATACCACCACTAATCTTATCATTACGATTGTATCATTTGTTGCTTTAGTTTATTCTTACGCAGAATAGCTACTAATTGAAATTATAGTACCAAGGTACGTATTGTGGCAGTTGTATGAAATAACTATTGATCACTGCAGTATGTGAAGGATTTTGATGACGCCGTCAGACAAGTGGTTGATCTTTTGTATGAAAGCGATGGTACTGCAGAAGGCAAAATTAAAACATTCTTGCTTCGTGGTTGGTTCGACGGGAGTGCTCGTCGGGTATTGGGAGGATGTGCTGTTCTTAGAGCTATAGCGAAGCTTCTAAAATCCACAACATGTGATGATTCTGACATGAGAAAGCACTTTGACAGAATTATCCATGTGGACTGCTCCCTGTGGAAAAGCAGCAGGACCATGCAGAGGACAATAGCGGAGGAGTTGAACCTTCGCCATGTAATGCACATATTTGATAAGGAGGATGAAGATGATGATTTCAGAGTAGACAACAGCTCTAGAAAAGTGATACCAATGATCGCAAGTTTGATTAATAAGTCTCTAAGAGATGAAAGATTTCTGATGATTTTTCATAATGGAGGAAGTGAAGATATTGATCTCGTAGAGTCTGGCATTCCTCTTTACGGTGAAGGTAAATTGTTATGTACCTATGGTGGAAGATTTTTGGAGGACAAGTGGAAAGAATTCAAGTTGTTGCACACTTATGATATTTATATTTATCCGGCGGCATATTATACAAATATTGCACCTCATATTGAAAATGTATTGCACAAAGAAGCTGCTGGAGTGATTGGTGACACCGGTATGGATGGCATCAACACAGAAACAGTTTTGGATTGCTTCTTGTACTCATTATTCCTAACAACACGACTACCTGAAAACTTTACTGGTGTTGACTATGGTTGGGCGACTCATGCTTGTAACTACTGGATATGTGATGGAATCCTTGGTGAGGACAAAACATGGGATATTGGCAATACATTGTATCATGTGATACCAATGTTGGGCAATTCTACTTACGAAACAAGACGTTTGGCATCCTATTTGGATGGACAGAAAAAACCCTATGTGGGCTGGTATTCAGTCACCTCCAACAAACTAAGGGCAGAAGATATCTCTAATGTTCCTGGCAGTGCATCATCATATTTCTTAACATTTCAGGGAGATGATCCAGCATATGTACGTAATGATTTGTTTCAACTAGCCAGCAACAACCTCCGTGTGCTAAAGCTCTACAACTGCAGCTTCACTTTTGCATCTCCTCCTTTTCAGTGCTGCCACAACCTAAGATTCCTTTGGCTTGACCATTGTGCAAACACTGGGAAGAAGCAAAGTGGAGGGCCAAGTTTTCTGAACCTGCTGGTGCTTGACATACGTTTCACAGATTATGTTTTCTTGCCTCAGATGATTGAACTGATGACCAATCTCAGGGAGCTAAATACAAAGGGGGTCTCATGGAAGACTGCAAGTCATGCATGGAAAAAGCTACAGAAGCTTCAGAAGCTCCGATTAACAGAATCTTCAGATGTGGTCACGGTGGACAACTGCTCTTCCGTAGATATGATGAACCTGGAGCTCCTTGACTTGTCAGGAAACACTCACCTGGAACATTATCATCCGCAAGAAGCCTGAAGATGCTTATTCTTGATGGTTGTTCCAGCTTGGAGCAAGTTGCCCTGCAAGGAGCTCCTCCACTGCTTGAAAGTTTTAGCTTCGATGGTTATGGCCCAGCAGAGAATTGGACACATTCCATACACCTGCCACAAAAGGAATTGCGCCGCAAGTCTCCTTTAGCTCCTGTTCAAATAGTCAAGGTGACAAAGATCTCCCTACATGGTTGTGGTCGATTGCATAACATATACCTGCATGCACTACCGAATCTGGAGGAACTGGACCTCTCTGGTACAGCTATTAAAATAATTGACCTCCATGCAATGTATGTCCCGAAACTCAAGAAGCTATTCCTACTGGGCTGTGAGCAGCTCCGTAGCCTAATCTGGAAAGGATCACCTAGACTGGAAGTTCTACATGTGGATACTCAAGGGACGAAAAGATCAGTGGTCTGCTGTGGAGAACAGGGATCCTTTGGCTTTCAGGCACATATTGTTTTTACGGATGGAAGGTTCATTTGGTCATCCTCAGATGGGCTCAATAGCCGATCACAAATTGCTGTCTCCAAGGTGTACCTCCTTATCTCTTGTACGAGCAGTAGCCAAGCCAACATCACCAAAAGTATCAAGGAGATTGGATCTAGCCGACAGGGTTTGGTTCCAACAAGGCCGCTATTACCGTATAATGATATTGCCATGGCTAAGGATGTTACATGCTCGCTCTTGGTGTGGAACTGTCAACAGCTCCAAACTTTGAACGTGCATATCGAGATTGGTAAAGGAAGCTATAATTTAGAGAGTATGCAAGATGAAGGGAATTTTAGAAGTTTCGCAGCTTTTGTCGTTGAATCATTGCATGTGCATGACAATTGCTCCA
This sequence comes from Triticum dicoccoides, assembly GCF_002162155.2. Taxonomy (NCBI): domain Eukaryota; kingdom Viridiplantae; phylum Streptophyta; class Magnoliopsida; order Poales; family Poaceae; genus Triticum; species Triticum dicoccoides. Next base: position 711,846,761 of record NC_041392.1, read on the forward strand.
TCACTGCTATCCCCCCATCGAACTGGGAGAGACTAAAATGGTGTCATGTTGAGAGTTGCCCCAAGCTACACTTTGTGTTTTCACGTCGGAATGGAACATACAGCTTCGGTGTATAGAGATATTTTCAGCTTCTGATGTCCTGGTGGCCTATTGCATTTTATAAGGTTTTTTCTACAGCAAATTTTCATTAGTTGAGTAGTAATATTTCCGCTTCTCGTTGTCCATTTATCAGGTAATCTGTTGTTGCTCTGTTCTACGACACAAGGAAATTGGCCTATGTGAAGCATCAGTTTGCTGCTATTACAAATCATCGTCTCATGTCTGCAAGGTGTTTCTCCAGCTGCTGCTACTTGCACGGTGAATTAAGTGTGTGTTTGCAAATTAAGTGTGTTTGTGCTGCTGCTACTTATACGGTGAATAAAGTGTGCATTTCCTTCTCACTGAGCTGCCTTGATCTTGGTATGCTGGGTTGGATTGGTGTGTTTCCTTTCCACCAAGCTGCCTTGACCTTGTTATGCTTGATTGGATTGACGTGTTGTGCTGCTACTTCGACTTTGAGTGCTGGCTTTCCACAGCTTGGTGTGCTGTTCACAACCCTGCTACTTTGTGTTGGTTTGCTGTCTGTTTGTAATAAGAGGATGTGCGTGCATCGGTGTGCGTCAACCTAGTGTGGTGTGTGACTGGTGAACCTTAAATTCAGCTTGGTTTGATGTATGTTTGTTTGACGAAACTATATGTCGTATCATTGTGATGAGCTGTGTGATTTGCATGAGTTTGATTATTGGTTGTTGTCTACTATAATATGTTGAGCTAGGCTAGCATCCTTCCATTTTGGTATTTGTTTTTTCTCTTTTTGTTTTGCCAGGTCTTTCTACCAAACATGTCTCAGAAGGTAGAATCCTTTTGTTTCTTGGATAGAAACATGGTACTTGCCTCTCATTGGTGTTATCTAAACTGTATGATTTATCCATACTACCTGTGATGTGCATGCTTTTGTTTCTGTAGACTTGTTTTTGATATCACTGTACTACAACAGTTTACTTTTCTTCTGTGGACTTGTTTCAGTTTAATTCCTACCTCTGTTTCATCTTTCATTTACCACCAGAGGATTGTTAGTGCGCACTCCATGATTTTCGTCAGCTAATTTGTAGTTTAGATTGCCCTCCAAAGAGAAATCGATATTACAAGAGAAGAAAACAGAAGGACAACCCAACAAAAGAAACGGTATAGATATTTTCTTTTAGCCTTAACAAGCAAGAGCAACATTAGTGACCTAGGGATTTCATATCTGAAAATGGGGATGGATTAAGGAGCAGCCTAGAAATACCCTGAAACTGGCAGCAATTCTTTCTATGCTCGTGGAAGGGAAGCACAAACATATGGAACTGAAAACGCCGTGCACATTCATATATACATAAGAAAATGGCTAAGAATCCTTCACCAGAAGTAGACGCGAATATCTGGGGAACGTTGGCTGGAGCAAAACTGGCAGTGAACGCCCGAGTTGCCATGCCAAAACAACTAGAAGTTCCAAGCGCTTGTTAGGGACTTGCCATCTACGGAAGGGAAACTTGAAATGTGTATGGAAGAATTGCCAACGAACGCAGTTTTTTTCAAGAAAACAATACCATCCGTTTGATTCCAGTCACACGGCTGTGCGGGCATTCGCTGAATCATAACTGAATTCAAGGAGTTTAATTCAAAGGAGGAAAGTACCAAGGTACCAACCGCATTGGCAGCATGGAAGTATCAAGCCACAGTTTCATCTTTGGTCATTCACGCGCTCACACAACAATCTTATTAGAAGGTTGCGTATGCATTTCGTAAGCATTCGTCAAGCTACTAAACCAACAGGATGATTACGGATAATGCAGAGCAGCTCTACCATATATTGATCACTAAAGTTCGATAGTTTACTTTGAAAAAAAAAAGATTTAACGGGTCCTCTAGTTAGGTTGCAGCTTACAAGTAGTAACCTCAGCTGTGGAATTAAATCCGTATGGATAAAATGCTCCTGGCATGCATTTAGGTAAAAGATGGTGTGGTTTCAATGATGCGGGGATCAGAAGCAAACTAAAAAAACTACTGTATATAATATAAAAAATAAAGTATTAGCAAGATTCTCAATATATAGATAAAAACATGGAGATGTTTAATCTTCTGTAGAGCAGGAATAATCATCATGGCTTCCACACTTAGGCAATCACCAATATATAGTTTGTGAGAAGATAGCACTCGCTTAAATTTAGCTAACTCAAAGTGGTGTGCCATATCACAGATGTGGAGTTGTTACATGTGTAAAGATTGTTGTCACTGGCAAATAAAATGCAATGTGCTGAGAGCAGAGAGAAATAGCACTGTACAGAGTGCACAAACACAATGTGCTGAACGGAATCTAACTGGAACTAAATAACTTGTGCTGAACCCGAAGTCCAATGAAATTCGTATGAGACGACTAACTTCAGGTAACCTTTCTGCTACTGAATACAGATGCAAAGCAGAATGTTTTCATTGGCAAACAAAATGAAATAAAACACATGCTTCACCAATATTGCCTCTTCAAATTATTAAAAATGTCATCACAGTTGTCATCCATTATGCGGAGAACATACGGTTGATTCAGTTGATGTATATTTTTGAGCTGACCTTTTTAGTTTGCAGATAGTTAGGGGCCATGGTGGCACAAGCATTTAAACAACTGATACAGTACAATATTACAAAAAACAAAAAACAATGCACAAGAATTTTGCTATTAGTTAGGCAAAGAGCAAGTTTTCCCCAAGAAAACAAAGAGAATTAGTAGTTTCCACATGCTGTTGATAAATGAAATACACTGATCAGTGATCACTGCAGTTTCTAACATATATATGGCATTTGCTGTTTGGGTTGTTAGTTTTTTCCCATCTTTCCCGTTGAGTCAGCTAAGCTAAATGCTAGACCTTTTTACAGAGAGATGGAAACAGATGCTTCCTGTGTAGTATAATTTTGTTTTACTAGGTTGCTAGAATATGGGGGGCTTACAGGAAAAACTACCGGGATCTGTTATGCACAAATTGCTAATAAGGCAGTGGTTGCTTGGCTACTCAATACAACTAGTTTAACTTAACCAAAATGATGACAGGGAGATGATGGCAACCAGTTGAGAGAACATTGTGATAAGAGTGGTAACTAGTTTGAAGAACATTGTAGACAAGAATCGAACCAATCTGAAGAAGAACATCACAAACGAAGAGACGTTTAAAAATCAATTGGGGAAAGCAATGCCCAAGCGGCAAAAAATCACAACTTGATGATGCATGCCCTCAACACAGCTTGAGTTTAATTTATATTCTAGCCAAGTATTGCCTCCATCTGAGACAAGAGCTAGGCAACAACCACTGTGATGCTAAAGGAACACAGGAAATCTGAGGACGGGTTCACTGTTTATTTCATGACAAAAGATAATTCCAACTGAACAGTCAACCGGCACCGACCAGGAACTACTTCAAAGGTGACAAAATAACAGCTTCGATATACTACATCATATATTAGAGAGAGAAAATGAGATCTGAATAAAAGCGACTCATCTTGACCAAACTACCTCGGTCTCGTCATTCACACGATTTCTTCCCAGTCTTCCACTTCGATGTCCGGCTGCAACTTGCTCACAGATTGCCCAGCACTTGGTTCTGCGCCAACACCAGGAGCGGAAGTGCTGGATCCCGTGTCAGTGCGAAGACGAGGCTTAGGTTTGTCGGTTGACCCAGAGCTTGTTGCAGCATCAGACTCCAGAGCATTCCACCGGTTTGAACTCGTGACCTGAACAGCAGGTTTCCACACTGATCCTGGGGAATGACCAAGCACACTTGTCCCTGGGGCACGACCAAGCACTGTCATCACTGCATGCGGGTTCGGTTTCAGCTCAGAGGGAGAGTCCTTCTTCCATGGACTGGCACTGCTCACTGCGGCCAACCCTCCATCTCTCGGTGCTCCAACCCACACATTGCTCGACAAGGAGGCCTGGGTGATGCTGCTTGGGCAAAACATTGCAGCACCCTGGTAAGCAGACCCATAATCGAGCCGCCTCAGCGCGGTTGCAGCTCTAGCTGGATCACTGAAGACTGCAGCAGCATTCTTGTCATTCAGCCAAACCAATTCACACTCCCCACCAAACCTTAACACTAGAGAGTTAACATCAGCATCCCTTGGCAGGTCCAGCATTGCGACAACGAGCCTCGGATCCATGTCCACCATGGGGTCAAAGTAAGGATGGGCCGCCGAGACAGGGACACCAGGCTTGGAGCCCAGAACACGAGCAGGAACCTTCGACTTGGGTGTCACATGGACGGTAACAAAACGCTTTGGCTCCCAACCAACTGCCTGGACAGAAAGCTTCCACCTATCTGCAATGAGCCTGATAGCATCTCTCTTATCCTTCATCATGTGACAGAAGACATGGAACTTCATGTTGCTTGAAGAATTCCCCCTTGTTTTCCCAAGGACAAGGAACTTGCACCTCTCCTCTATGGCCAGCACCCACTTTGGCTCACGCCGGAAAAGATCAGAAACCAAATCCGACGCATTTGAGTTCTCACCAAAATGCAATGCATCCAGATTGGGCTGGGTAATGTCGAAAGCTTCAGCAAGGACTCGTTTCCGCTCCACTTTTGCACACTCCTCATCACAACAGAGTTTCCTCTGCCCAAGAGGTACCCTTTTCCCATTTGATTCCACTGGTTGGAGAGGCATTGGCAGCTGCTGGATGACGGAGATATCAAACGTACTATCACCATTGTAGGCTCCACCAGCACTGCAGGGTACAGTTGTACTGATACGGCCACAAGAACAGGTAATAGTCGCACGATGTTCACATCTCACGTCTGGGCAAGGCGACGATGGGTGGCATGGGGCGTTGCAAGTGTGCTTGCATTCCCTCCTTGGGACACCACACAATTGTCCACATGAAACTTTGCCCCCGGAGCTTGAACTAGCTTCTCCATTTGTGGGCGGTGGATCACAAGGGGAAGGATGGCAAGGCCTGGCACAAGCATGCAGTCCACATTGACGGTTCTTTCCACAGGGCTGGTTGCATCTGATATCCTTTGAACCACAAGGGATGTTCCTTAACATCACATGTCCCCCAACGCACTCTCTCATGACTGGCACAACGCAAGGTGGGCAGTCCCCAAAATGGCATTGGTGCGAAGCTGGGTGTCCACAAGGCTGAGGGACAATGCACTGGTGTGGGCATGATGGAGTTGGTGTGCCGCAAGGCTGCGGTGGCGGAATAGATGACCTGCCACACGCACAAGAGAGATCATTGAATATGGTCTCACGGCAAGGGTCGCAGTGACCGCTGTGGCAGAGATGCTGGCATCCATGCTGTCCACACCGGAGCTTCTTGCCACATGGTATCTGGCAGAAATGGGGATCCATGCTCTCACCTTGATGCTGAGCAAATGGCTTCGACAGTGGGCAACAGCACTCACTGCACCTGTGCCTCCCACAGTTCTTCTTGCGGCCACAAGGCTTGTTGCAACAGAACTCTTCCTTGGAGACCTTGTAGCACTCCACCATCTGGCCTGATGAGCCACAGCGGCACCTCTGCTCGACACGCACCAAGCATGGTGGGCACTCTCCTTCGTGGCACGTGCCCTTGCACCTATGCAGTCCACACGGCAATCTCTTGTCGCATACCTTGTCACAGGTGGCGATTGGGTCCAAGCAGCTAGTCCTCTTCTCCTGCAGCCTTGTCTTGCCACAATGGCATGTGGTGACCTTCGCTGGCATAAGCTCACACTCCCCACATGGCCCTGGGTGGCAAACATCCTGACAGGCATGATTGGCACATGCCAGTTTGTGGCCACAAACCTCGCTGCAAGAGAACACCCCATCCTTGTCCGACAGCTTCCCTTTGAGCACCATCTCGCCGCACAACAATGTCTCTGTTTTCTTGCCACAGAAGCAGAGCGCAGGGTAATCAACCTCGCATTCCCCGCACGGGCCGGTGTGGCAGACCTTGTCGCAATGGTGCCTCCCGCAGGGTAGCAGCTTCTCGCACGACTGCCCACACGTGACAGCCGTAATCCGGTCCGCACATCGACGAGTGATAGACTGCTTGCCGCAAGGGCACGGGCGCTCCGGAGCAAACGCCTTGCAAGGCGGGCATGGGCCAGGGTGGCACTGCAGGACACAGAGGTGCGGGCACCTGGTGGCAACATCATCATCATCGCCCTTGGCGGCAGGGTCTGCTCTGTCGAGCGGCTTGGAGCAGGGCTCGCCACAGGAGTGAGGGGTGAGGTAGAGGTCATTGGGCGGGTCGCGGCGGCGCCGGCAGAAGCAGGTGTAGGCGATGTCGCGGGCGGGGACGTCCTGCACGGACTGGCAGCCGGGGCAGCGCCAGGAGTCGGAGGCCGGGTCGTCGGAGGCGGAGGCCGGCGAGCGGGCCCACCGGCGGATGCAGGGGAGGTGGAAGATGGCGAAGCAGCTGCCGCAGGACCAGACGGGGGCGGAGCGGCGCACCATGTCGTAGCAGATCATGCACTCCACCGCCCCCCGCGCCAGCTTGTCCTGGATCTCCTGCACCAGCTGCGGCACCGCCCCGCCCCCCGCCGCCGCCGCTGGCGCGGGCGCGGAAGCGTTCGCCCTCTCATGCCGCGGCGCGTACGCGGGCGCGTTCGCCCTCATCTGCCGCGGCGCGGAGGCGTTGGCGTTGGCGGGCGCGGACGGGGGAGCCCTCTCCTGCGGCGGCGGGGCGCGGCCGTCGTTGTGGTTCGGGCGGCGCTGGCGGCGGCGGGGCGGGCGGCTGTCCGAGGCAGGGTTTGGGTTGGGGTTGGGGAGGGGCAGGAGCGGGGCGGCGTTGT
>NC_041392.1:711854180-711858393 GCF_002162155.2 Triticum dicoccoides
GAGAAGGGCGCGTCGGGGCCGCGGCGTCGGGCGGTGGAGGGCTGCATGCGGCGGCGGGGCAGACCCGATGCGTCCTCCGTTGGGGATGTGGGGGTGGGTGGAGGCGGCGGTGGTGGGGAGCGGAGTGGATGGGGGTGGGGGGGTATTTGAGGGGGACGACGGCGAATCGTCTGGCGGCGGCGGGGGGCGGCGGGCGGCGGCGATGGGGAGGGGAAATTTTCTGGCGAATATGCTAACAGTGCTGTACTATTATACTCCCTCCGGTCGTTTTTACTCTGCATATTAGGTTTGTCCGAAGTCAATCTCATCCAACTTTGACCAAATTTATATAAAAATTTATAAACATTCACATAACAACACCAATATCATTAGATTCATCTTGAAATATATTTTCATATTATATTTATTAGATATTATAGATGCTAATAATTTTTAATATAAATTTGATCAAACTTAGCAAAGTTTGATTTTCGACAAATCCAATATGCAGAGTAAAAAGGACCGAAGGGAGTACGGCACTGTTAGAGTGCGGTGAACCGCAGGAGGTCGGTTTGTTTTCGGCGATTTCTACTTTGGCAGCCTCTAATTTTCTTCATTTATGTTTCAATCCTCAATTCTTCTAAAACCTAGTATATTTGATTATGTTTTACAAAGCAAATTGTTAACAACTTCTCAAAAGAATATTAACTGTAATACCGAATTAGCATCATTAGATTCATCGTGAAGTACATTTTTAAATGTTCGGGCCGAGAGGGTCCTGAACTCGTAAAATTCCTCGTATCGCACTTTCGCCTAGCTAGATCCAGCGTGGCTCCTAGCCTCCTATCTCTATCTCTCATTGTCAGAAATCGTCCACACGGCAGCAAACGGGCCCACTCTTTCTAAAGAAAACCATCAAAATTACTCGTGATATTTTGAGGCAATTTTCTGTAAACCAAAAACATGCAAAAAAACAACAACCAACTCTAGACACTGAACTAATAGGTTAGTTCAGAAAAATAATATGAATTGTTATAAGAAAACATCTAAAAATATATGATAATAACCTAAAACGATCAAAAATTATAGATATGTTTGAGACGTATCACAATCCTATATAGCTATTACTTCTAATGATATAGTTATAAAGCTTCTACCATAATGTTTTATGGGTTTTTTTGTGATAGAATGCTCTGACGTTCTTGATATCGGGTGCTTCATGAGTTGTGTACAAATGATGGTTGGTCTTGAAACCATGCCCAATTTATTCTTTATGTAACATTGTAGCACTATGCATGCACGTCATTTTCCGGGCCCAGCCAAACCCATCCGTTTAAGGCCATTGCGCCTGGCTACCACCTAGGATCTATATTGTCCCACAACCAACACTAATCGTGTATGCACACTTTATCCTCATTCGTGCACATTTGGAATCAACTTCTTAGTCGGTCACACATCCTCAAATTGTTCATAGCCAAGCATCCTTAACTTTAAGGTTTCTTTTGGATGGGATGCCCAAAAAGAAGGTGCACCTTGTTGATATGAGTAGTATCATACCTATTAAGCCGGGATGTCACATACACCTTCACTCAAAGGAACCAACATCTTCGTCGGCCTAGCAGGAACATTCTCTCTTAGCACATGTTTGTGCATCCAGTCCAGCACATATGACATGTTGGGTACCATGATGGTTCACACGCATCATACGCCACATGCTCGCGCACCTGATCCGCATACGCCCGTGTAACCACCAGGGGCATGCAACTCTAATACCAATTGTAACGCCCCTGCCAAACCTGTCGCTTCTTTGTTGTTGCGTCTGGCTACCACCTAGGATCTAAACTAGCTCCACAGACTAACTAGTCTTTACTGCGCATTTTTTCTCACTCGCGCAGCTGGTATCAACTTCTCAGTCGATAACTCATCCTCAAATTGTTACTAGCCAAGCACACTTAACTTCAATGTTCCTTTCGAATGGACTCCCAGAAAAGAAGGTGCACCTTGTTGATATGAGTAGTCTATCATTCCTATTAAATTTGGATGTCAAATTAGCCATTCTAAAATCATAATATAACTTTTGTTTGTTGTAAAAATGATTAAAAAGCGATAAATAGATCTGTCGTGCTTTGATGTTTAACTCTATGGCTTCAAGTACGCATGAAAAAGCATGTATTCGGTGCATTTTGCAATTAGCGTTGCAATAAAAGCTTAACCAATCGAATTATTCTTTTATATACTACTCCCTGTGTTCAAAAATAAGTGTCTCAACTTTGTATGCATTAAAGTTGAGACACTTATTTTGAGAGGGAGGGGGGTTCTAGCACGCTATCTGTGAAAGAAATCTTTATGGGTGATGTACAACAATCTATAAGTATGTGTTTTCCATTTCATTGTCATTTTTACCGCTCGGTCGACGACCTCTTGAAGTTGTTCTCGATGTTATAAATTAGAATATATTTTGCAATACAGTTAACGGAGAGTGTGAAACTATCCCGGAAAAAAAAACAGAGAGTGTGAAACTGATCTTGCTTCCTTCATTGAGTGTCAACAGGCCTCATGTACTGAAGAAATTCCCTAGGGAGAAAAAGGAAGAACGTTAATGGTTCACCGACTGCCAGCAAAGCCAAAAAAAGGTCAATTGATCCTCTACACCATGCAATTGATTCTCTACACCATATCCTATAGAAGGCCACAGAGCAAGGCAAGTTGCACCCTCTTGATGGAAATGCGATGGCGATTCGTCACATTCGTGCCTCCTTGTACGCGGATGATGCTGCGGTCTTCCTTGCGCCAGTTAAATCTGAAATCAAATTCTTCGCAGAAACCCTTGCGTGCTTTGGGGAGGTCACTGGCCTGGTCACGAATTGCTCTAAAAGCATGGTTGCCCCCATCCGATGTGACCACTTGGACCTTGATGATATACTGCATTCCTTCCCGGCCAACCGATCTACCTTCCCAATGAAGTATCTCGGATTGCCACTGTCGGTCAAAAGGCTAAATAGGATCCACTTCCAGCCCCTGGAGGACAAGATTGCGGCCAAGCTTACTCCATGGCTGGGCATGCTCATGGCATCTCTGGGAAGGGCGGTGCTGGTCAAGTCTGTCATCACGGCCGTCGCTATATACTATATGACAGCGTTAAACCTACCGATTGAAGTCCTGGAAAAGATCGATTCTCTTCGCCGAGCCTTCCTTTGGGCTGAAGGAAATATGCCCTAGAGGCAATAATAAAGTTATTATTTATTTCCTTATATCATGATAAATGTTTATTATTCATGCTAGAATTGTATTAACCGGAAACATAATACATGTGTGAATACATAGACAAACATAGTGTCACTAGTATGCCTCTACTTGACTAGCTCGTTGATCAAAGATGGTTATGTTTCCTAACCATAAACATAGTTGTCATTTGATTAACGGGATCACATCATTAGGAGAATGATGTGATTGACTTGACCCATTTCGTTAGCTTAGCACTTGATCGTTTAGTTTGTTGCTATTGCTTTCTTCATGACTTATACATGTTCCTATGACTATAAGATTATGCAACTCCCGTTTACCGGAGGAACACTTTGTGTGCTACCAAACATTACAACGTAACTGGGTGATTATAAAGGTGCTCTACAGGTGTCTCCGAAGGTACTTGTTGGGTTGGCGTATTTCGAGATTAGGATTTGTCACTCCGACTGTCGGAGAGGTATCTCTGGGCCCTCTCGGTAATGCACATCACATAAGCCTTGCAAGCATTGCAACTAATAAGTTAGTTGAGGGATGATGTATTACGGAACGAGTAAAGAGACTTGCTGATAATGAGATTGAACTAGGTATTGAGATACCGACGATCAAATCTCGGGCAAGTAACATACCGATGACAAAGGGAACAACGTATGTTGTTATGCGGTCTGACCGATAAAAGATCTTCGTAGAAAATGTAGGAGCCAATATGAGCATCCAGGTTCCGCTATTGGTTATTGACCGGAGACGTGTCTCGGTCATGTCTACATTATTCTCAAACCCGTAGGGTCCGCACGCTTAACGTTACGATGACAGTTTCATTATGAATTTATATATTTTGATGTATCGAAGGTTATTCGGAGTCCCGGATGTGATCACGGACATAACGAGGAGTCTCGAAATAGTCAAGACATAAAGATTGATATATTGGACGACTATATTCGAACACAAGAATTGTTTCGGGAGTTATCGGATATAAAACGGAGTACCGGGGGTT